>NW_004949103.1:12199223-12242652 GCF_000317375.1 Microtus ochrogaster
AAAAAAAAAAAAAAAAAAAAATGTCCTAGTCATTCTGTAATTTCTAAAAAGTAAGCCCAATAACTTGAAATGGCTTATTAGGCATTTTAAGTGTTTAACCTATTTATGAAGATCGATTTTCTGCTATTGTTCTCTTCACCCTTTTATGCTCAGGAGCAATGAACTGCTTGCAATTAATTGATATCCTCCCTAGAATTCTTTATTGTCTTTTCTTATGTCTTTCTGACTACATACTCCCTTCCTGTGCATAGATTCAACCTTGCTAATCCCCCCAGCCTTCCATTTAACTGTCTCAAAAACTTCTAGCTCAACTTATCATTTAAGGTTCAGATTGCAAATCTCTTTCCCAGTGCTTCTGTTCTGACCCTCTGGGATGGCTTATGTGCCCTTCATCTGTTCATGCACTTATTAGATTCTGTAGAATGGTTTATACCTACTTTTGTCATTACACTGTGATGTCCTTTAGGGATAGAGCGATGTCTCATAAATCCCTGCAACTCCAGCACCCAGCAAAGTTCCTGACACACGGCCAATAAACTTTTATTGCATAGGGAGTCTTCAAGCCATAAAATGATTCTCAAGAGAATTAATGGAGAAGAAACATTGTCAAGTACTCCTTAGGGAAGCGATTCTCTGAGGTGCTACAGAGGTCACTTAACCTCTTTACACCTTTGTCCCTTGCCTGAGAAGAGACCTCCTCTTCTGACCTCATGTTTTATGCAATACAGACTTTTCATGTTGCAATTACAGTGTTGATTATAGGAATTTAACAACTCCCATGAAACACATTTCTGGCACTACACAATGAATAATTATATTTAAATCCAGAATTTATTATGAATTAAGTCAGCCATGATGAAAATGTTTCCTAGACAAGGAAGGCATGGAAAGATAAATTGAATAGTAAATAAATCCATTTTATTAATAATTTCTTTAAAAAACTAAGGAAATGTGTATTTAGACATAGACAACTTGGTATTAAACAATAGGTGGATAAATAGATTAGGTAGGTAAACTGATAGAGAAAATTTTTCAACAAGGAGTAAATTCTACTCAAACATAGTTTTGCTTTTGGGGGTATATGGAAAAAATCTAAAAGTTATGTACTTTAGTTTTATCTATTAAAGCAACATTTTAGTTACATTGATAATAAAAGTTATGTCAGATTTTTCAATGCCACTAAAAATTGTTTTTTGGTGTCTAAAGTATTCATGTATGTTCTGGACAAAACGCAAGTGACAGAAGAACATAATCTGAATTCACATACTGGCCCTGGTATTATCTACCAGCAAGACCCCAGACAAGATATGTATATTCCCCGGGTTTTATCATTCTCTGGAAAATGGAACTGGGTATATACTAGATTACATACAACCCACATAAATGAGCTAAAAGGCACAACAAACATACAGAAATATTTTTGGTTGTGAGCCTAGTCTTTAACTGGTGAGCAATTCCTCAAGCTGCTGAGCTCGTAGGAGCTCAATGACACTGGGACCAACAGTCAGGGAGCCTGAATGGGACGGACCTAGTCCCTCTGCAATTATAGGACGATCATGTAGCTTTCTATTGCTAAGAATTCTAACAGTGAGAGCAGGACTCCTCTCTGGCGCTTCAGGGGCTCTTGGTAACGTGTTCCACATGCTGAATTTTCTGGCTATGCCTCAACGTAAGGGAAGGAGCTTGGTCTTGCCTCATCTTGATGTGCCAGGCTTGGCTTTGCACAAGCTCATGGGAGGCCTCTCCCTTTCTGAATGGAGATGGAGGAAGAGTGGATGGAGAGGGGGTAAATGGGAAAGGAGAGGGAATGGAAGGAGAGGAGTGAGGGAAAACTGGTTGTTATGTAAAATAAATGAAAAAAATTGTCATTCAAATGAAAAATATTTATGAAAAGAAAAGAAATATGTAGAATTTATAAAACAATAATATTCTAGTGAAAACAACATGTTTACTTGACTATAGTTTTCATCAGTCAATATGAAATAGACATTCATATAAATGAGAATCTTTCAAATAGGACCCGATTTTAGTGTGTTATAAAGAGGATTTTATTAATTTGTGGTGAATGGTATTTAAGAATGTTAACCTGTAAAGTACTGTTGGCAGTCTAGTCTAAAGCTGGAGTTAACATCATTTGTGAGCCATGGTGTCAGTGCTCAGAACTGAACTTGGGTCATCTACAAGGGGAGCAAGCTTTGGTAACTGCTGAGCAACCTCTCAGATATATTATTTCTTAAAAAAATTAAAAGTTTCCTTAGCGTTTATTAGTTATACATTACAGGTTTCATGATAACATTTTCATTTTGTATATAATACATACACATACTCACCCCATTACCTTTTCTTGTACCTCATCACTCTGTTTAATACTCTTCCTTTCCCGAACTAGATTCCTTTCTATTTTTATGTTTTATTTTCTATGGGCAATGAACTTCATTAGAGTCATTTGTAAGAACGTGGGTAATGGTTTACTTAAGGGACATGGGCAATTACCAATGGCTACATCACTGAAGAAAATATCTCTCTTTCCCCATTAAACCATTAGCTGTGTATAAATCCCCAGGGACTAGTGCAGCCTTATGAGTCCCTTCCCTTTTATAAATAGGTGCTCAACAAACACTCACTCATCTTGTGACATATGACACACATACTGTGTGTTGGATGTAGAGTTGGAACAAAATAAGTGATCACTGCTCTGACTGTATTTACACCAACGTATTTCATAAATGTAATTATGTAACATTAAGATGAAGGCTCTAGATATTCAGGATAAGTGTGTAAATGAGGACTATAAGGAAGACATGAGGGTGAAAGTTCCTATTTAGTGCAGTTTCAGTAGTAAAGAGACATTAAGTTGTGTCCTTAAAGGATGTTAAGAGTGGTGAGCAGTAGAAGACAGACGAGCATACTGAAAGCAGCAGGATGGAGCAAGCATGCTCCAGCTAAATAATTTTTGGCTACACATTGACTGGATCCACCCTGGGTTTATGCATTTGGAGCTTGACTTTCAGCAAAACAGTATTAGGGAGTGGTAAGTGTTTCAAGAGTAGTTATGGGATGCTAAAATCTGGCTTCTCTTTCTTGGTTTGTCTTCGTTTCTTTCCCTCTTCCCTCTTTTCCTGTGGTTGTGGCACCATTTGTCACCAAGTGCTTTAGCCAAGAAGGTCTTCCCCAGAGCTGGTATTAATGTTGTTTAGAAATTTTGTTTCTTAAAACAACCTTTAGTATTTTATGATTATAATGAAAATTGACTAACAAATTAAGACAATGTTCAAGAAAAATACATCACACAGTTTCCCAGAATCCCCAATTCTAAAGCATTGTACACTGTGGAATCCACTATAAAACTGGTGATTTATAAATCATTTAGGGTTATGGCTAAACAGATTCCTACAGAATGTGGTTTGGGAAATTACCACACCACTGCCTGAGAAAATAGTTGTGAAATACTTGTCCAGGAAAGTTTTATAGAATACCATTTTTATCACTAAATTTTATGATTACCTAATAGTGACCTATTATGATTTTTCAAATTAAGGGCTATGAAAACACTTATAATTAATGTCATTGGAAATCCCACAACCAAACTCTAGATCCTGAATGTAACAACGTGTGGAGTCCCAGATTCTTCATGCTGATCAAAGGTAGTCGTGAATTGTAAATAAGAAAGACAAGTGTTCATTGAGTAGCCAAGCACTAGGCACTGAAGTAGATGTGGAGGATAAGACAGTGAGCTTCTTGCCAGTTTTGCTTTCTGAAGCTGATCATCTCCATGGAGAGACAGAAAACAAGGCAAATAAAGCAAATATATAGTGTGCTACTGGATGGTAAGAAATAAGAAAGAAAAAAAACTGAAAGAAGACAAGGATCTCCAATTAGGAATTTTCTAATAGACAAGGAAAGACTCATTGTGACAACCACATTTAAGCAGAGATGTGTGAGAAGTAGGAACACTGTGAGATTTATGACAGTAACTTTCCAAGTAAAGGCAGCTGCAACACAAAGACCCTAAGGTTCCAGTGTGTGTGGAACAGATGATAGTCTGTTTGCGCATAGGAGAATGAACAAGGAGAGTAACCGGATAGGAGATTGGAAGCCATGATGGAATGAGCTTTGTAAATACTGTGAAGACTTTGACTTCAGGTTGAATGTTATGCACAGATATTTCAGGAATGAGAGAAATGAAACATCAATGTCTAGTTTACAACATGAGTATATTGCCTAGCCTGATGTACAGACATGAGACTCTTGACAAGAGTATGAGGAACAGAAACAATGAATAACAATTTGTATGTTCACTAACAATGAAGTGGGGTCAAATCTATCCTTAAAGACAAGACGTATGCTTGAAGTAGCCCAGAATATATGGGACAAAGGCAGAGACAAACAAATGCATACTCAAAAGCAAAAACCCATATTTCAACCAAACATCACCTTCCTTCACGGACTCCCTTCATTTAGAAACTGTGATGCTCCTGCCTCTGTTACAACAGCTTTTGTTATTTATTTCTTATTGTGTCTAACTGGTATGAGGAAATAGAATAGGAAAAGAAGTACCAAGAGTAAAAGAAATTAGCTGCAATTTGGGGTTACTTTAATGATACGTTCGAAAAGTATATTTGCAGCATAATTGCATTAAAATTTCAAGAGATGGGCCAGAGCTTCACTGGTAGCTTTTTTTTTTAACCTAGGAAACTGTTACTATTGCATCAGCAGAGTTCAGTAATATTTTTTTAAGAGATTTGGTTTAATTCAACCAAATCAACAAATATAAAAACTACAGAGAATCCTCTTAATGATAATGGTAACTTGGCCATCAAAAACTCTATGATGGGTAATTTGTTTTGAATATGACTTTGCCTGATGTTTATGTGTTTATGTTTATGTCCTGTGTTTATGTGTAGACACCGCTTGTTTAATTGGCTTCAGGTTTGCCAGCCTGAGGAGTCAAGTCACCGTGTGAGCAAAGACCTTGTTCTGCATCCTGAGCAAGTAAGTCTGAGGGGTAACAAGGGCAGATATTAGTCCTGAAAAATGATATGTGTGACACGGGGGTTACACTTCATGCTGAGGCATCATGGAGCATGTTATTTCACGATGGCTGCTTCAGTAGATGATCTAATGTAACACTCCAGCATCACAGCCAGAAACAATTGCCAATTTCATTTTACAAAAATCTCATGGAAGAGCTGAACCAGAAAATATGATGATGGTAGATAAAGCTGAATATGCATGACTCATTCAGAGCAATGCACTAGGTCAGATTGAGCTTTGGAGAGCCTGAGTTCAAACCCCAAGCCAACCATTTATTAGCTACTTGACCTTGAACAGACCATTGAACTGGTTTTCTCACTTCAAAAAATGAGGAAATTAATGTGGAATTACATTGGAGAATCATGTGGATCAAATGAGACAAGGCACGTGTAAAAATGTCTTAAGGCTCTATGTAAATATTTGATGGCATTATTGAACAGCGTTTCCCTTTGGAAGGCAGAGGTGGGGATGAATATAGCGATTATTTAAATGATTCATCAATTATTAAGCATCCTCTTTACATTCAGAGAATGTTTGCGTACCACTCTTCTTAATCTGGACAATTGCATCTATCTAGTCTCTATTATTTACTGTTTACCTATCATCTATCTCTAATCTATCATTTGTCTCTCAATCATCTATGGACTCAATAATATTTTTGTACATCTTGCACAATGACCTTGTAAATTCAAGTCAGGATCGAAATTTGGATGTGTTTTCTGCCTAAGCCTGCATAATTCTTGCTACACCAAGTCAGCGTCTGTGAGCTTTACATGGAGCCACACTGTGTCAGAGATGAGGGAAATGACAGAGAGCATCTGGTGGAATGTATTTCAAATATTTGGTTGCAAAGTCCTACTGAGAAGCTCAATAGTGGTTAGATGTATGTTGCCCACATATAAGTATGTGTTTGAAACTCAAAAGCTGTTTCTTGCTTGGCACATCCCACATCTTCTTCCCTGGACATAATAAGTAACACAGTCTTAAAAAACTGTAAATCTACCAATACTATCATTGTTTGATTTAATAAATAGAGAATTTGAAAGTCTAAATGACTTATATAAAAGCATACATGAAAAATTTCTAAAAGCCCTATAAAAATAAAAAAGCTAAGGAGCTCAGATTTATGGCAATCTATAATTTTTCCCTGTACTCTTTCGGTATCATTTCTGCATTTTTGGTGTTTGTAGCATCTCAAGGAAGATTGCTCTTGTTTTGAATGAGTGGAAAGATATGCAAAAGAGGTTGTTATAAACAGATAAAAATTCAAGCACATAATGATGCTTCTAGAGCAGATGTGTCATAGTTATGACAAGATACTGGCTCCGGGACCCACACACACCTTGAAATGCTTAAGGACACTTAACTATTGAAGAGCAGAGACATTGCCTACCATGTATTTATGCACTATACAGTCATATACTGGGTAAAAATAAACGAGATTGTAAGTATCTTGGGAGCCAAAGTACAACAGAGAAAGTGGTGTTCAGGCTTTGCTAACTAATATATTTTTGAGGAATTGCCACCCCATTCAATTTTAGTAGTGATTGGTGGGGCAGTGAGAGCAGTGCTGGGTATTAGCTTTGTGTTTATCTTTGGATTTAGAGACTCCAACTATTGAAGTACTGGAGCTCCTGAGAACTATGAAGAACAAACTATTTTATTATGTTTAAAATTCTTATTTGATTTTCTGTGTCGTTTGTTGTGCTATTGGGTGGTATCATTCTCACAAAAATAATCCGTTTGTCTGGAACCTTGTTAAATATTTGAATATTTATATATATATATATATATACTAATTAATACATACATATTACTATTCAAATATTTAAATATACATATATTTCTGATAGATTCACCATTTATAAGTAAATATTTTCTTTTCAGAAATGAACATTATTGTAATAAAATACTTTGTGAGTGGAGACTAAATTTTAAAATACCGTTATCTTCTTACCCTGAAAAAGTAGAGTCAGAGCAGTTTTCATACATTCAAAATAGAAGTCTTTGGGATGGAGGTCAAGAGGGTTTGGTACTTTTGCAGAGAACCCATGTTCACTATTCAGGACCCTAGTCAGGAGGCACACAGCTAATTACACATAGTCCATGATGATCCAATATTCTCTTCTGGGGTCTACAGGAGCCTGCACTCATGCATACACACAGAAATACACATGGACACATAAAATAAGAACAAATATTTAGAGAAACAAAATAGGAGTTCTCTACAGATCAGAGAAGAATTTCGAATCAGAGAGATAATGTAGTACTTCTGTGAAGTACTACACAACTTCTGGGGAAGTTGTGACAATGTAGGAGTTTATCAAAGGAAGCTTGAAGGTAAAAATGGGTTTCAGACACTTATGCTCCAGGTAATGTTAAAGAGCTATCAAAGATGCTTGGACTCCAAACTGCCTTTAAGAAATCTCTTCAATTTAATTCAACCACAGGATTAGTATTTGTGAACTTAAATTTTAAAAGTCTACATTCTTTGACAGTTAAGAGCAACATTGCCTTATTTAAAATGCTAAATGTGATTTTAATAGATAAGCATCCAAATAAAGTAACAGTGGCATTAATGTAATACCTAATATATCCCCAGGTTCCTATCCCCAAGCATACATAACTGAATGTTCTTTTCCATTATCATCCACTTTTCCCTGAATCCCCAATCTAATCTCTGTCCACGCAATAGAGAGAATTTTGCTAAAAGTCTGGACTCTATGATGCTTTTACTAATTTAACTTATCCTCCAGCTTTCTCTATAACATTTCTCAAAGAAGTTTTTCATTACCCTCAAATAAGAATGTTTCCCTATAGGGTTCTCTCATACATCCCTAGTATTCTTTCTGCCCATTTTCAGAGAAGAGGTTAATTGTAATTTTGCTTCTCTGACCAGTTCTTAGTGTTCTTCTAGATTCTTAATATATAATTTAAAACAAGATAGACTGCAAAGGGATAAGGATATCAAACACTGGGCTGGAAATTCATTGCAAAGGGAATGGAAAGTTATGTACTAAATTTATTTAGGGTATTCCTCTCTTGAACTTGGTATTTATCATGCTCATGCTGGATAACAGTATGAATGAATTGGGATGTTTGAAGTGGAAGCAAGGAAATCTATGGAGCCTTAGCTGTTATCAAAAAGAGGAATAAGAACAATGTGAATTAAGCCAGTGTTTAGTGAGAAAGTAATAAGTACAGGGAAATTTAATACAGGTAATTTAGTGATAGTTTGCTATTTTTTTAAGTTAATAAAAATAATGGAGTGAAGTTGGTTTGCAAATATTGAATCTAATAGACATTATAGTAATCAGCGACTGCCATTCACCAACAGATCAAGAATGACAAAAGGTGCATGGATGCCGTGTTCCTCGTGTGTGTGTGTGAGTGTGTGTGTGTGTGTGTGTGTGTAACCCATACAGGAAGCTTTTCATCTGACTCCTAAGCCAACGCTTTATCCAACATTGGAAGTAAGAGAGAATAATATGAGAGTCTGATAGTCAGGATCTATCTGAGTTTCATAACCCAACAAAGGGACCCAGTGGTTCTTAATTAAATCTACAATAGTAGTGAGAATCATTAACTTAAAAATCCTGTCTTAATCTTAGCACCTTTGACCAATGGAACTGAATTGAAGACCCAGATACATCTATGAACACCTGAATCTTGACAAAGAAGCAAAAAATATAAAATGGAAGAAAGAAAACATATTCAACAAATCGTGTTGGCATAACTGGATATAAACACGTAGAAGAATGAAAATAGACCCATATCTATCACTGTACACAAAACTCAAATCCAAATGGATCAAAGACCTCAACATAAAGCCAACCACACTGAACCTCATAAAAGAAAAAAATGGGAAGAAAACTTTAACGCATTGGCACAGGAGACTACTTCCTAAATATAACCCCAGTAGCACAGACACTGAGAGTAACAGTTAATAAATGGGACCTCCTGAAACTGAAGTGCTTCTGTAAAGCAAAGGATATGGTCAACAAGACAAAACAGCAGCCCACAGATCTTAAACAACCCCACTTCAGACAGTCTAAGTGTTCCCTCTTTTGTTTTGTTTTACTGTTTTTTAATTATGCTCATTTAAAACTTTTGGTATCTATTCTTTTTCAGATTATTTAAAATAGAGAAGAGCCGGGCGGTGGTGGCGCACGCCTGTAATCCCAGCACTCGGGAGGCAGAGACAGGCGGATCTTTGTGAGTTCGAGGCCAGCCTGGTCTACCAAGGGAGTTCCAGGACAGGCACCAAAGCTACAGAGAAACCCTGTCTCGAAAAACCAAAAAAAATAAAATAAAATAAAATAAAATAGAGAAGAAAAATGAAATTCAGTATTAGAGATATGCCTAAACATGTTCTGAAGGGGTTGAATGCAAGGGGATGACCTAAAATAAACAATGCACCTGGTTTCTAGAATCTAGGAGAGATAAGAAACAGTCTTTGAACACTCAACAGGAAGAGTTCAGCCCACCTAATGCATTGATTTCAGCCCAGTAAGATTAGATTTATTTTGGCAAAACTTTCTCTTGAACTGAGGAATAATACTATTTTGCTTCAGATCACTAATTTTGTGGTGATTTATTTCAACTACAACAGGAAAAAAAAAAAAGCACCTTACCAGCTTCTTCCTGATGATTGAGACAAGAAATGACAATTTCTTTTCAAAAAAGGAATCTGTCAAAAAACAGTATTAATATCATCCCATGGACGGCCAAAACCAAAAAAAAAAAAAAAACCCGTGTGATAAATATCATTCTGAAAAAGATAATGGCCAACAAACAAAGCTGACTATACTCTTTAAAATTACTTACCATTGATTTTTCCTGAAATGTCTCAAGAACAAATGACACCATAGATCAAAAGCAGCTATAAACATTCTCGTTCTCTCCCCTGTCTGTCTGTCTGTCTGTCTGTCTGTCTGTCTGTCTCTGTATTTATCTATCTATCTATCTATCTATCTATCTATCTATCTATCTATCTATCTAATTCTGTCCACTCTGATAGGGAGGTAGGTTCTCCTAGAGTACCACAAAGCCTTTGTCTACCAAAAGACAAATTAAAACCTAAAACATTTCTTGGGATTATCAATTATCTCTAAATTTTAAAATAAGATACGCAGATAACCTACACAGAAAGATAATTTTATATTTACTGGTAATAACATGAATCATTAAACTAGTTCAATGAAATATGTACAGATTGTGCTTGTCTGTGTACAGCATAGGGTTCATGTGAATGCTCCAGGCAGAGTGGCAATGTCTGTTTCCCTACCTGAATGATATCATACTTCTTTGTTCATTACAGTGCCAGTAAGCTCAGAATGCCCTCATCTCCAATGTGTCTTTCTTGTGTTTCTTAATTTGTCCAGGTTATCATTCCTTCTTTCAAAGTAAAGCAGAATTGATTACTTATCATTAAATACTGTTTAGCAGACCCAAGGTACTTCACTGTATGTAAACATACATGTATTCGTTACTTTTGTCATTGATTTTACTAAATACATGACCCATAGTAGCTTAAGGAAGGAGGAGTTGATATGGATTTACAATTTAAGAATGGATAAAGTCCACTATGAAGGAGGTACTAGAGCAGCAGAGGGAAACAGCTGGTCCTAGTGCACCTGGAGGTGGGAAGTGGAGGCAAGAAATGTGGATGCTCAGCTCACATTCTTCTTTTCTGTGTAGTCAAGATTTCTGCCTAAGGAATGGTGCACACACATTCAGGATGCGTCTTCATTCAAATTAGAATTTTCTGGAAACCTCCTCCTAGATACACTCAGAAGAATGTTTCCATGGATGTTTTAAATCCATGCGAGTTGACAAAGAACGTTAACCATCTAAAATATAAGCAGCTTTTGGAGGCCAGATGCTTTGTACATGCAGTTCAGGCATTACAGATGAGCCTAAGATAAACAATACTATTGACACAGTTACCATGTTAAATTGCTGGGACAATAAAAGATAATTGGTAAAGGAAGAAAAATATCTGGAGGCAACGCTTCAAGAATAAGGGTGATTTATCCTAGTTAGCGGCACTAAAATACATTAGAATGAATTGGCAATAGGTGTGTGTATTTAGTATTTGCTTAGTTATAAATGTCTGTCATTTCTACTCATATTTGTACAGTGTTCTATAATAACATTTTGTGATTTTTTTCTGTGTCTATAATCATAAAATATAAATGAATTTAATTAATAGGATCAGGGGACTAATTACTTTTTGATATCTTCAAGTCACTAAAAGCTGAACACATTGCTATTAAAGAGGAACATTTATAAATGATATTCCAGGAGTGTTATTGAAGGAAATAAAAACCGCTTAAAATAAACAGACTCTTTGGCAGTTGTGTGCATGAGGGTTTCATCTTATATTACTCGTTGGAAGGACTAAGTTCAGTTTTCCAAGGAAAATACTGACTTGGCTGATATAAAGGCCTCCAAGTTCTCCTTTGCTATTTCCGGTCTTTGAACACTTCAAGATCCACAAGCTTTACAAGAATATGACAAAATACTGTATAACAAAAAGTAACTGATGGTGGCCTGAAAATAGAGCAATTGGATTTAATTCTATGTATATTATTACATGGATTTAACAATTTGCATAAAATTAATACAATTAAATTACTTTAGACTAAAAGCACTTTTAAATTTATAAAGAGTTCCAGGCATGTACACAATGAAAGAAAGCACAAAACCTTTTCAGAAAGACAATTTGTTTTGTGTGCTTGCATCTAGCACAGTAACAAATCAATGGAAGAATTCAGAAGCCAAGACATGTGTTGACCTTTTCTTCTATTGAGCATGCAGCTGCCCAACATCTAGTCCCTGATTATCACCCACAGCAGTAAGGAAACAGCTGGAGCTCAGGCAGGAGGGACTCAAATTTATTCACACTAAGAAGGCCACCATGTAGGCGAAGATACCTGTGGATATTTGTGGTGGTTGAGATCTGGGAATGCAATTAGCAGATGTAGGACTATGTCAATGGCAAAAAAAGGTAGTCAAATATGGAATGGGGAGCTGTAGTGATACCAGGGCCAGGGCTTTTGTGGTTGTTCATCATCTTTTGTTTAAAAGTGCACAGCATGTCACTAGGAAATAATTAAATTTCGTCACTCACTGCTGTGTGTGTGTGCACATGTGCATTTATGCATGCATGTGTGTGTGGGGTCTCTTGCTATAGTCACTCATAATTTGGGAGGGTCTTATAAGTTCTCTGAATCTCATAAGAACACTTTAACTATCTCCATTTTGTCGTTTCTTAAACCAAAAACAACTTTCTGAATACAGGAGTGACCTAAATTGTACATCTGGTGTCAAGTAACTCTTTTCTTTTCAAAAATGGAGTATGCTTGAGTGGGAGACGGAGGCAATGAAAACCAGTCTCTCCGAATTTCTGCCATTACTTTATACAGAAGAGTATCCTTTTAAAAAGAATAGATTACACAGTCTTCCTTTCCAGAGAAAATTTTTCAAAGATTATAATGAAACTGACTTTAAAAAGAAATCAAGGGTTGGATTTTGTTTTTTTAAAAGAACATTGACTTGTTCTTTTCTCAAGGTACTTACTTCCCAAAAGGAAGCACTGAGGCAGAACATGAAAACTCTGACTATAGTACACATGTGGTATACAGTTTCAGAATGGGGATTTCTACGTGCTCCCAATGAGAAGGCAGGACTAATCAGACCTTTATTTAGCACAAATATTTTAAATAGTTTCTTCCTTGATAGTAGATATGAGTGTATCCTTGAATTTGACATTTTCTGAAGGTTGATATCTGTAAAACTGATTCTATCTGAAAAGTCAGCAGATCATCTCGTGCTTGGGAAAAATTCTATGCCATGCTTCTCCCTCTGCACAAAATGGCTTGCAGATGTTAATGTGCTGATAAAGTTATAAGATAGACTTTGGAGTAGGACCAAAGATTTACAGACCTGACAAATCAGAAGCCCTTACCACTGTGGATGATATTGCAGCATAGCACGAAGTCACTAATGAGATAGATTATCTTAGAAGGAAGAGAAGAAGAAATGGAAAAGGAGGATGAACCAAAGATAACTAGGTAAAATGATGTAAGACATTATAAAATACAAACATCATACAAGAGAAAAGGATAAAATATAAGGAAGTAGGGAAAGAAGTCCAATGGGAAGAGGCAGAGACAAAGGAAGGAAGAAGAAAAGGAGAAAGACAAATGCAAACTGTATATAGCCTGGAAGACAGGGAAGAAAATAGCAGGTAAGGAATATTGTCTTTATAAGTAGAATTTCACTGATATAACATTGACAATTTTAAAACATATCAAAGACAAGGTCATTTATTCTGATGGTGAAATAAAACAATGGATTGAAACTAAAAATTCTAAGAAAGAAGAAATGAATAGGAACACTCTTACTATTGAACAAAGTGATAAGATGGAGACAGCTAGACATCCAAGTAACACACTAAAAATGAGATTGTGTCTCACACTTGCTAGGGTTTGAGTGACATCTCAGGTCCTAGCTTACCATGCAACTTAGAGCAACTGCTTAACCTCACTGAACCTTTATTCCATTGCCTGAAAATGGGCAAAATAAGGAAGCAACTTCTTCACCCTGTGCCGTATCAATTTATGATGCATATCCCTTGGTATATGTTGAAGTTCTTAGCTGAAATGGATAAGTC
This sequence comes from Microtus ochrogaster, assembly GCF_000317375.1. Taxonomy (NCBI): domain Eukaryota; kingdom Metazoa; phylum Chordata; class Mammalia; order Rodentia; family Cricetidae; genus Microtus; species Microtus ochrogaster. The sequence continues at coordinate 12,212,938 of NW_004949103.1, forward strand.
GGCCATCATTTTTATGTTCACAGCTTTCACTGGCTTCCCATTTCTATACAGGAAGGAAAAGGTCCTTCAGATGACCCAGAAGCCTGCATGAAACATGCCACTGTACATTCTCTCATGGCCTTTTCTGTGACACTCATCTCAAGGCTTTCTCTCAACTTCTTCTGTTGGCAATGTGTGTCCTTTTTGCCCACCACTTCTACCTTAATGCAGTCTGATCTTTTGATTGATTGACCCTCCATCTTAATTCATAATGGTCTATGAATATCTAAATTCATGGACTTTTCTTTATTTAGGTCCTAGGGAACTCTGTGTCTCTTTGTCTTTGACATATTTGTCTTGATCCTTATACTATGATTGTATTTATTTGTCCTCTGTTTTCTTTCTTTTTTATGTTTGTCCTTTGGGATTAAGATTTGGACTGTTTGGACCATCTGTCACTTAACCTCTACCTCTGTGTCAATAACAACCTGAAAGAAAACTTTTATGCATAAAATCAGCTTTAAAATTTTAAATGAGGTAATAGTAAATTTTGAGCTGTGTGTATGTGTATGTGTGTGTGTATAAATACAAGTCTACACCCATAGTTATGTACTGATACACAAATTATGTTTCTCACTCTTCTGAAAGCAATATGTACTATATTCCATTTTACTCTGAGAGAGCACTAAGATTCTTCTCATTTTCCAGGAATCACTAGTTCATGATAACAGGGCCCTCTTTTGCCTAGTATTCAGGTTTGCCCTGCCATTTCCATGTGTGATTCATCTGAAGATGAAGTAGAACATCTACTCTGATTTCATAAATTGCTGTCCCGACTCAAACACTACCACACATCTGCAAAGAGCAAAATCTGGGACATTGATGTGGGATTAACTTCTGTATGCTGTGAATACCATTGGTGAATAAAGAAACTGCTTTGACCTGTAGCAGAGAAGGGTAGAAGAGAGGTAGGCAGGGAAAACTAAACTTAATGATGGGAGAAGGAAGGTGGAGTGAGTGAGAAGCCATGAAGCTGCTGCCAGAAACAGATGTGATGGAATTTTGGTGGTAGGTTATGACTTCATGGTGAAGCACAGGTTAATGGAGATGGATTAAATTAAGGTGTAAGAATTAGCAAATAAGAAACTAGAGCTAATGGGCCAAGCAGTGATTTAAATAATATGATTTCTGTATGATTATTTGGGGAGTCTAGGTGGCCAGGGAACTAACAAGCAGCTCCTACAACAAACTGGCACTCATGTGGCCAACCAAAATCCACTTAAACCTGAGAGAGTTTTGAAAGGAATTCTAGACACTAAAAAGCAAAAACAAAATTTAGCTGCATTGTTTTTTGGGTGGGCTCTGTTTACTTGCAGCATGCTGAAGCTCCTTTAAGAAAGGTTTTCCTGATTCAGTCGTAGCAAAACAAACTAAAAAACACATGGCTTTGAAACAGCAGTTTTCTGGACCATGCTACAAGTGTGAACTGGCTCTTTCAGGAGGCCAAGCATTTCAATGGTGTTTGTGGACAGCATGCTGCAAGTTACTTGGTGGCAGCATGGGTCAACTGGTTATGAGAGTTGAGCTGGCAAGGATGGCTCCCCTCTGGCAGTCTCAGGCACTGATAGACTTCTGCCATGTTGGACTGGGTAGAACAAGCAGGCAGGGCTGTATTAACACAAGCAATGGTGCAACTTAGGTTTTTAAGAAGTGCTTAGCACTTTAAGAAACAGTCCTGGTCATAAAAAAAAATACACAATAAAGACAAATTCAGATGGAAAAGACCTCTAAAGGAGTCATACTGTTGGATAAATGGATGTAGACTTGGGAGTTAGAAGAAAAAGAGTATAGAGAGTTAAAAAATAGATGGGTTTAAAAAAATAAAACAAAGTCTTTAAAGAGACAATCAGACAGTCATAGATTATAGGAATAAAGATAATAAAATAAATATTAAAAGGTAATAGAGTTAGAAAAGCCACATAAAGATGGAATATACAAAGAGAATCTGGGTTATGTATATTATTGTGTTTTCTTTGAATTTTTTGACTGTGAAAGAGCTAGGTAACCAACTTATACACTTTAAAGGTATTTTACCTTCAAAATTTTGGTCTAAGGATTTGTTGCTTTGTAAAAAAGGTTCTGTTTTTGTTTCCACAGAAGTTGAGAAACTGTGGATTGCTTCCAGACTTATATGGTTTGATGGACCAAGACCTCTGAAAGGTCGCTTTGAACAGCCCTCAAAAAATAACTTTGCACAATAAACAGCAGTGAGCAGTTTGGAGAAAACTATTCCCATATTTCCAAATATTGTTTATAAATGTTTGTTTACATTTAAAGGGGCATATGCTATAGAGATTTGCATTGGTTATGGATCTTGGTTTACTGATACAAATTTAAGGTCAATTTTGTATATATATGCTCTTAAGGTATTGTGCTTGTGTTGCTCATTTAAAAATGTAATTTATAATTAAGAAATATGTGTTAATAAATAATCATTTATAATAGTCAAGCTTCTAGTCATGTTAGGATTTCTAGATCTATAGAGATATATTTCATTTAGATAAGTGTTCTTCAAACCTTTTGCAGACCTACAGAATATGGCATTTAAATATTTTAAGTTATAGTTTTTCATGACAGTGAGACACTTCTGCTCCTGGCAGGATCAATTACTTCAAGATGAAGACAGGCATCAAAGAGGCTCCTTATGAAGTTTGCTAGCCATTTGCATAATAAACTGCTCTTTCCTGGACTGCTTTATGGTATGCTGTAAGAACTGAACATGCAGGACCCACAGAGAAATGACTGCTGAACTTGCCTAAAGTTGAGATGTTTGGGGTTCCTGCTCCATGAAAGAGTCTGCCAGATATTCTACAGGACACAGAAAAATGTGACAGACAAACTGCCAAAATAGGTGAAACTGTCTTTGAAATTTCCTACATCTTGGAAAAATCTGTTGAATACTGTAGGTCTGTAGGCTGAAGGTGGATGCCTAATGGCACAAAAGAGCTTTGAGTGACTGTCCAGGCAGAGATGTCTCCATCAATTCTACAGTTTCGAAAGTTGCTTACAATGCACTTCCTGATACTTTGGTAATATTATATCCTTCTGGAGCCTTTTATGGAGTTGAAGAATTGATAGTTATAATTTTCCTTAGTTATAATAAAAGATAAAATAAATATAAATATTGTAACTGTAAGCCTTGCTTAATAACTGTTTTATGTAATTTACTATATTAAATTTAAAACCTTCCTTTTATTTAAACAGAAAGAGGGAGATGATGTGTGATTCCCCTCTGTATGCTGTGAATACCACTGGTGAATAAAAATACTGTTTCGAGCCTATAGCAGAGCAGGGCAGAACAGAGTGAGTGAGAAGCAATGGAGCCACTGCCAGAGACAAATGTGCTGAAACTTTGCCGGTAGGCCATGACCTTATGGTGATGCACAGATTAATGGGGTGGGTTAAATTAAGATGTAAGAGTTAGCAAATAAGAAGCTAGAGCTAATGGGCCAAGCAGTGATTTAAATAGTATGGTTTCTATGCAAATATTTTGGGAGACTGGGTTGCCGGGGAACTAACAAGCAACCTCCCTACAACAGGACATCATATTTAATCAGCTACATTCTTGTTCTATTTTTAGCTTTAACCTGAACCTTCAATCAGAAATAATTAAATAATGGAATACAAATACAATTATCACTTAGCTTGTAAGCATTTAAAAATTTTTAAAAAATCAACCTTTTTTTTTTAAAGGACTATACCATAAATAGCATTTATTTTGTAATATGGACTCTCTAAAAGTTCAGTAGAAAAACACTTAATTTTTTATCTATTCTTTTTTAGTTCATTAAATTCCTGGAAACTTTACTCTGACTTGTCTCTGTCCCAACTTCATTGATGTCATGGGCTTAATAACCACGTGTCACTAATAGTCTTCGATTTAGCAGAAGCATGCAGCAGACTGCAGCCAGTCTCCTGCGCTGACCTTTCCCCTCAGGACATTCATCACCAGTGACACTGACTGATGAGCAGCGTGATCCCCTGACCTCCAATATATTAATGCTCATGGTCTTGACACTCTTCCTAGTCTCCCAGGCACTCCACAGCTGCCTGCAACAATCCCCACATCTACTTCTCAGAAATACTTTCCATTTCCTCTCTGGATGACACATATTGCCTGCTTCCCTATCAAGAAGCAGCTGTCAAATTTTTCTCTTATTGCTTTTCAAAAACTTTTAGACTTCTTTCCATTCTCACCATGATTTCTAGGTTTTTCATCCATGGAAACATAGTCTGTATCTTTGAGGGAATCATTGTCTGAAGGAGAATATCCTCATTTTGGTTCTGTAATATAATTGACCATATAAATCTTTCTATATCCACAATGAAGAAACAATTCTACCTAACTGAAACCTCCCTCTCTTTAGTTTGTCATAGACATGTTTATAACCTTACATTTTTATGGCTATTATTAATGCCATGCCCCTTACTCAGAAAATTCTATCATTAATATTACTAATAAAATGAGATAATTATAATAAATAACTTTGATTTGTCATATATTTTTCAAAGTATATAAATAAAGTAGAATAAACGTAATATTTAAATTTAGAGTTAATGAATTTCTCCAAAATTTCACATATACCAGACACCAAGATTCTGATAATAAGCTCTATGTTACTGAATTATTTCCTCAATTGAAGGCGTAAGTCACTAACAATGCCACACCAGTTTGGAATTATGATTAATAGGGTGATATTTATTTAAAGGAGAAAAAACTTACAGATCTCCATCCCAGACAACAGCCCTCTACGCAACCAGGAAGGGAGTCTAGTCACTGGCGGAGCAGGAAGTGAAGAGAGAGAGGAGAGGGAAGTGGCTGCTTTTTTAAAGGGAGAGAGACCACGCCCCAATGGGCTGGTATCTCAGTGGCTATAGGCTGGAGGAGCGGGAGGACCTCCCACAATACCTCCCCCTTTTGTTTAAGTAAGAGAGTTCTAAACCTACTATGAAATTATACACAATAAGTACAAATATCCTATTCTAACTAGCTTAGGTCTTGTATAATAAATAACTTGGCCAAGTCATGAGAGAAAGTAACTACATTTATATAGTCTTCAACACCATCGAAGATCTGAGAAGGGAAATAATGTTACCTGGGTAATTAGGAAGTTCAGTAAAACAACTTCCAAAACATGCAACATCACAGAGACAACTAGCTACCTGGGCAATCACCCAAAGTCACATTAGCAGCGTTGAAGCAACCAACTTTGGCTAAGGCCTAACATAACTGACATACCATTTTCAAAGGCAAGCGACTTTTCAAAACTATCTTACCCTGTCTTGGTAGGATATGACAGTCCTGTTTTATCCATTGATGCACGCTCTGTATCTCTGTCAGTGGTTGAGATATGGGCATTTCTTTGCCCAAAGGCCAGTTCTGCCAAAAAGAAAGGCTCCAGGTGGAGTGTCTTTGGTGCTCAACATTCTCTCGGGAATAGAGTGGTGTTGCCAGGAGCAATTGTGTCTCACTACCACAAAACTCTGAGTTAGATTAAAGGCCATAAAAATATTCTTACATCTTTCATCATAGGTAAACTTCAAAAAGTGCTTTGCTGAGTGTACTAAGTCAATGAGAAATAAGAATTACATTTTGCTTAAACCACTTCATATAAATTCTCAAAATTAGAAAATGAATTGCTCATTATTTGTGATTAGAGATAATATTAGCCGAGTGTGAACAATACAAATTCTATTACTGTGGTGACATTGATGTTCCAAAACTGAAGTTTGATGAAAATTAACAACAATAAGTTTGCCAAAAGATGTGTCACACTATGTAATTGAACAGGTAGATTTTTGTAGACAAACTTTAGATGATGTTATTTCTAAAACTCTGAAGTTTAAAGTAACACGAACGTTCTTAACTATTAAGGTATACATTTCAATGCATTTGTTAATTATTTTATTAAAAATTTTCACCAAAGCAATGAAACAACAGAACAAAAGAAATTGGACTATAGCAATAAATAAGAGTGTATATTATCTTCTTACAGATGGTTTAATTTATACAAAGAAAGATATGAAGACTATTAGACTATTAATGCTAATTATTTTTGTTGCAGTATATAAAATCAGCAGATGCAAATAAAAATAACCTTTTAATATACTATTAGTAGAGTTCCGTTTTCTACTTCTCATGTAAATGACAGATACACAAATATGGCTTTTCTCATGTGGAAAAAACTATATTTAAAAGCTGATCTTGCAGTTTCTACCAACCTGCAGGCAACTGAGAGAACTGCCTTCAGGCTTGGCCCATCTCCCAACACCAAAAGGACACTGTCCCACCATGACCCAACCCCATACACATTAACATACTCCTCATGGCCAGCCTTCCCTTGCCACTCTAGAAGATTATATAGGCACAGGGGCAAACCACAACAGTCAGAAGAATAGGCACAAGAACAAGCCACATTGGTTGGAAGAAAAGATTAATAAATGCCAGTATAAAAAATGCATTCAACAACTAGAAGACCACCATGGGTTAAAGTTAGAGTTAAACAAAAACAAAAACATCAGAAAGCCTAGAAACTCATAAAACCTAACAATTCTGAACCACACACCTATGAATACCTGATTTTTGACAAAGAAATCAAAAATATATAATGGAAAAAAGAAAGCATCTTCAATAAATGGTGATGGCATAACTGGTTAGCAGCATGTAGAAGAATACAAATAAATTCATATCTATCGCACTGCGCAAAACTCAAGTTCAAGTGGATCAAAGTCCTCAATAAAAATCCAGCTACACAAGAAATTGGTCATCAGAAGAACAAATAATCCAATAAAAAATTGGGTACAGAGCTAAACAGAGAACTCACAACAGAGGAATCTAAAATGGCTGAAAGACACTTAAGGAAATGTTCAACATCCTTAGCCATCAGAGAAACTCAAATCAAAACAACTCTGAGATTCCATATTAATCCTGCAAGAATGGCCAAGATCAAATAGCTTACACTGGCCAATGATAGCTACGCTGGAGAGAATATGGGGTAAAAGAATACTCCTGCATTGTTGGCAGAAGTGCAAACTGTTACAGTTCCTTTGGATATCAGTATGGCAATTTCTCGGAAAATTAAGAAACAATCTTCCTCAAGACCCAGCAACACCACTTTTGGATATAAACCTAAAGGATATTCAATCATACCAAAAGAACACGTGCTTACCTATCTTCATAGCAGCATTGTTTGTCATAGCTAGAACCGGGAAACAACCTAAATGCCCCTAAACTGAAGAATGGATAAGAAAGATGTAGTACACAACAGAGTACTACACAGTGGAAAAAAATGACATCCTGAAATTTGCAAGCAAACGGATAGATCTAGAAAACATCATATTGAGTGAGGTAACCCAGACTCAGAAAGACAAATATCCTATGGACTCACTCATAAGTGGCTTTTAGATGTAAAGCAAAGAAAACCAGTCTATAATTCACAATCCCAGAGAACCTAGACAATAATGAGGACCTTAAGAAAGATATACATGGTTCTAATCTACATGAGAAGTAGAAAATGACAAGATCTTCTGAGTAAATTGGGAACATGGGGATCATGGGAGAGGCTATTTGGGGAGGGTAAAAGATGGGAGGGAAGCAGAGCAAAATGTATAGCTAAATAAAATCAATAAAACAAAACCAAAAAACCCCAAATCAACTGTCTCCACGCATCTTGTACTAGCTTTAAAAAGTACACCATCCCATGAATAGTTTATTGATTTTCTTTCCATGTTTGCTTCTATTGATTAACTTCCAGGACAGAGGAGATTATATGTATGACAGACACCACCAGCACTCACTGGAGTTTTCTCTCCTTCCTCTCTTTTCTTGTAAAAATAAAGCTCACTATCCTATTCTTTCAACAGCAAGTCAGATGAAAAAGACAGGTGTTCTAGAAATGTTAGATTGTTGCTCTCTCTCCAGGTATGTAAGGAATCGACAGTAATGAGGAGACAATTTGGTAGCTTTATGTCCCTAGCAGAGTGCGACACACAGTTGCTCTTTGTTCATATATTTATGTATGATGAATGAATAAGATTCAAAATATGTGTTCAATGCATGTGATATGCAAGCACTCAAGTGTTTTGCTAGAGGAGAATTAAAAAAACTGAATATTATTCAAAGAAATAGAGCCAGAGAAGAGAATACCCTCATTTTATTATTTTGGTACTTTTCTTATTTTGTATATTTTAATAAAATGTTTGGAATTTATTGGCTATCCTCTTCTGACCACAATTGACTCACATTCCTTTTTTAAGAAATTTTTTACTAAAGTACAACACTTTGGTACTTTCATTAGCCATGCACTCAATACATTTTTTGAATCTTGATGCTTGCTTAGTAATTGTTGACATTATATGTTAAGCCCCATGTAATAGTTTACTAAGAATCTGAGTACTATTTAAAGAGTAGATTTTAAATATAATTGGCAATGAAGTTTATTTTTAGCAAAGACACATAGGTCTAGAAGAAAATGAAAATATTCCTTCTGTGTCTTTGGCTAGTATTACCCTGCTGCCTTATCTAAAAAAAATACACCCAAATTCTATTGTCCCAGAATATAGAATTGTGGGTCATCTCAGGAATAAAAAGTTTTATTTAAAAAAAATAGTCTTAATTTCCATAGCATTTATCATATGTTACTATCTTACACAACAAAACTCAAAGTTAATTAAAAATACACAAGATTGCGTCATTTCCTTAAAGAACTTTAGGACATTGATTCTAAGTGAAACCAACTCACTTTGAAGGAAGTATAGAATGCATATATATCTCTAAAATGGTCCTGAGGCAGGGTGTTGCACGTAAAAGTCCCAAAGAGCTGAAACTGCAATCACAAGACCTGCACAAGAAAAAGTCAGCCAATATACTAGTAAAGCTAGGGCTGGAGCTTATGAAGTCCCAGCTATTCCTGAAGAGGTATTAGTGACCAATGGATCCTAGGGAGATTCAGCTTTCTTCAGTCATCGGACTCTTGCCTGAGTAGATGGTTCTACACCAAAACACATGCAGGCACAAAGCAGATGTGGTTTTGGTGGGTTCTAAAACAAACTACTGAATTGAGATGATAGGGATCGCGTAGTAGTGTGAGGAGAAGGAATTGGAAACAGACTTGGTCAAAATTTATGTTTGAGATTTTGAAAAATAAAATAAAATATTTTGATAAATTTTGTAATTAAATACTCAAATGGAATTTCTAAATCATATATGCGGTAGGTAAGGTCTCTTTAAGTGAAGCACTGTGTATAATCACCAAATTCACAATACCATAAGGATAAGATTTATTATCATAATGAGTCCTATAGTATTTGAAATCTGAAGTTAAACATTTACTACAAGGTTTATAAGGAGTCTATGAATCTCAAGAGAGTTCATTGCTTGAGAAAAGTGAATTTATTATCAAGGGCATAAAAAGAATCAGTCATCTGAACACTTAATACAGTCTGTTAAAAGCTTTTAATAAACTGCTCACCTCATTTGACAGCCGTTCCAAAGTCCACAATTCAAGATATGTCTACATGTCTTTTTCTGGCTTTGCCAAAAGTAAATAATTCACGTCTTCACTATGAAAAAAACAAAGAATAGTCCAAGTCACACTCTGTTTTTCTACATTATGGACTAAGAAGGGACTCTAATTCATTCTAATGCAAAGGGATTGCCTCTAAGTGTATATCATGTGTCCCAAACTAAACATTTTAAATCACAGATCATAAATGTCACATATAAGGTGAAGTGGTAAGTTATTAATTTCTCAAAGAATCAGAGAGGAAATAATAATACTGGTTGGTCTACTACTGTTATATTAGTGAGAACTCACTGCACACCAATTTAAAAAGAATATGACTACCTCAAGGTGTCATCATTCTAAGAGATCATTGTGAGTTCTGTGGTGGAAACTAACCATCACCACTTGCATATCTAAAAGCATTTATTGACTAATGGATGGTTTGAAAGGAAACAGGTGATATTTGGGCATTGTTCTTTCCACTCCTAATCTATAGACATAATTTCCATTATAGTTAATTAGAAGTTAATATTTGTAGCAATGAAGGAATAAGACGGAACATTTTTCTTTCTTAAAAGCACCATTTCATCAGCAAAGGAACAGACTGCTAAGGTCAGAAGGGTGCTGGAGCTAGACAGTGTTTTTAAAGTGAGAGAACAGATTTTAGTGTAAAAGAAATCCCGTTGGCCAAGCAATGGAAGCATAAGGGAATTATTCTGATGAATCTGAAACACACTGAGCATTATTTAGTTCTCATCATAAAATAACATAATTGGATTTCATTTCACTATATGTAACTTTGGGGCATGCATTTTCCATGACAAATAACAAATGAGAAATCAAGCTATACTCAGGCAAATCCTTTGGATAATAACATAAGGTACAGGGGCCGCCCAAGCTGTGAGCTTGCCAATGAATTGATGTTGCTGGTGAATAAATAAAAGTCTTTAAAAGACAGGAACAAAAACCACATATAATTCCAAGCTTGTCCTTCCACTTTTTTTTCCTTTTTCTACTGAATTCCTGGCACACACACACACATACACATGCCCCCACACACAAAAGTGCACACTTTTTTTTTTATTCTATTTTTAGAATAGAATAAAAGCTGGTGGTAGCACTCTTAAGAAGCATAAAGTAATGTTCACTCTGTTCATGTTTATATCTGCTATCCACATCAGATCTTCCTACCATTCTTCTGATTTCTACATTAGCCATGGTGATCTATTTTAATTACCCCACCCTACTCTCACCATGTACACAGTGATTGTCCATTACAAGAGAGCTAGACTGTCTTTTTGAATTTCCAGAACCTTCTACTGAGACTTTCAACACATTTTGATATATTTAACCCTTTCAATATGTTTCAAAATTTGATTTGGGAGTTTTTTCATACATAAATGCAAATAAAGAGAATATCATAGATTCTTTATGACATTTGGTGTGAGGAAAAAAAGCATTAAATAAGTAGTGATTGTAAAAACAGGCGACCTTTAAAGAGGTATATCAATTACACAGATGGCTATGAAACACAAATATTTTCAATAGAGAAAGTCCAGATTCAATTTCAAAGTTATTAACTTAATTACATAATATTTAAAATAAAGATGTAAAGAATAACTTGTACGTTACCTATATTGCAGTCATGTTGTTTGGCAGTCTGTTTTCTTAAGAGTCTAACATAAAATTGAATAAGAATTCATCTAGAAATATAGAAATAGAGTAGTCTATAGTCAGATAAAAGAGAACACTAAGAGAGACCAGTGGTCCAGCTCTTGAAGAACTGAGGTAGTTTCTTTTGGAGAAATACTGCCACATTGTTAGATCTCTAATTTTCTAGAAAACATTAAAACTAATTAAAAACTAACACAAACAAAAAGCTAATCTTCAGAGAAATATATCTCAAACATTTTATAAGTTATTTTTTCAATTGGAGGTAGATTCACAAATTTCTTACACTTGAAAATGTAACTTTCAAAATTTTGATAATTCATACAAAAATCTTTATTTCAAGGAATATTGGGCCCATATTTCACTAATCATATGATTTTCCTTAGAACATTTCAGCTCTGTACTAACTGAGTATCAACAAATTTATATGTCAAGAAAGCACAGACTAACAGAAGGTCCTGCTACTTATAAAATGCTAATGAAAGAGAATCATAAAACATCTTCACATTTCTCTAGTAACCTTGGGTGTGGGTACTAGTGGAAATGGGTGAACCTTGGGACTTTGATCCTATGTCAATTACAAATCACTAACATGTGAGAAGGAAAAATTTAAATAATGGTATTAAAATAAATGCTCATCAGGAGATTTGGAAGTCTCAGCTAAGGGAAACAGAAATGACCATTAGTGGTTGGTGCCCCTTTCTTCTAAAATCATTATAGGCCACTGAAGCTTCATAATGAGAAGTCAGTTTTCTAACCTCATTTGCCCTGAGTAAATGTAATCAAATGGAAGGTTAATAGAACCAAACAAAGGCAATATAGACAGTGTTTTGAAGAAGTATCACCCAAAGTACTCAACTTTGTAAAAATGATATTCCCTCCCTAAACCATCTTTTAATTAAAATTAGGCTAAGGTGATTGGGTTTATTGCAATAGAAAGGATTAGGCAGAATTTCCTTCAGTGAAATGTCAGGATCAAAACATAGTTTGAATTTCAAACTAAAGCTTAGGGTTGAATTCTCTGGAAGCAATATTGGAACGGAGTCCAGCCTGTAAAGAATTTGTTGGGGGGACTCTTGGCTATAGATATGAGTGAGAGGAAGTGGCTTCAGTTAGAGGAAGAAGGGGAAGGATCATGTGGATCAGTAGACAAGCAGTTCTTCAGTGCACGTATACAAAGTTAAACTGATGCTGAAAGCATAGTGAAGCCACAATTACTTCCTGGAAAAAGAATTAGGCAGTCCATCTTTACATCTACACACTGGCTCATTTGTTTGTCTGCTTATGACAGTAAGTATCTAGCTATCTGGGCCAGGGTAGACTTGATCTCCTAGTGAGTCTTCTGCCTCAGACTCCAAAGTACTACAATTGTAGGCATGCAGGTGCATGCTTAGATAATTGCTATGGGATAATGCTCTTGTATACTGTAAGTAATTGTCACTTGTATTAGTTTAATAAAATGCTGATAAGCCAGTAGACAGGCAGGAAGCATAGGCAGGGTGACTAGACTAAGAAAATTCTGGGAAGAGAAAGAAAGTCAATCACCAGCCAGATTCAGAGGAAGTAAGATGAGATTGTCAGAGAAAGGTACCAAGCCATGTGGCTAAACATAGAAAATAATAATGGCTTAATTAAAGTTGTAAGAGCTATTTAATAATAATCCTGAGCTAATAGGCCAAGCAGTTTATAATTAATATAAGCCTCTGTGTGATTCTTTGGGACCAAAAGTCTGTGGGACTGAGTGAGACAGAAACTTCTGTCTACAGAAAATGCAGTAGATTTTAATAAAAATTTTTTTGCCAAGTTTCTATTCATGATTTCAAATAAAAGAAATGCACTTAATGGACTTTTAAATTCTAATAATAGTTTATATATCAGCAACACAAACTTTTAGATATAAACTAAATATTTTAAATTCTAATAGTTTATATATCACCAACACAAACTTTTAGATATGAACTAAATCTTTTAAATTCTAATAGTTTATATATCACCAACACAAACTTTTAGATATGAACTAAATCTAATCTAAAGAGCTAAGCACAATGCAGTCTCTACAGAAGAATTGTTTGCTGAACCACTTACAAAGTGTTTCAGCAATGGTGAAGATAGCTGAGAGAAGAAAATAAAAGGAAAGGGAAGAAATAAGTGTTATATTATTTTGTCAAATATCTCAGGAGACTTTAAAAAAAACTTACAATACTTCAGGGCTATTGTTCTGTTTCCTGACTGTAGTATGGAGATTTTACAAGAATTCATCTTTTAGCAGACACAGAATAGCAATGACTAGTATAGGACCACGTGTGGGGCCCCAAGATTTTGTAGATAGAGGCACACTCAAGTATCTGTGGTGGCAGCAGGTGTATTCTCTATTCACAAATAGAGAATCAGAATTGACATGGGATTCCCCTCTGTATGCTGTGAATATATTTTATTACCCTTGGTTAGTCAAGAAGCTGCTTTGGCATATGGCAGGGTAGAATATAGGTAGGTGGGAAAACTAAACTGAATGAAGGAAAAAAAAGGCAGAGTCAGGCAGATGCCACATTGCTGCCAAAGGAAAAAGATGTCAGGACCTTACTGATAATCCACAGCCTTGTGAAAATACACAGATTAATAGAAATGGGTTAATATAAGATGTAAGAGCTAGTTAGAAATATGCCTGAGCCATTGACCAAAGAGTATTGCATTGGAGGGAGGCCACTGTTTATTCCTGCCTGCTCAGCATCCTCAGGCCCAAAACAATCACACAGAAACTGTATTAATTAAATCATTTCTTGGCCCATTAGCTCTAATTTCTTATTGGCTAGCTCTTACATATTATTTTAACCCATTTCAATTAATCTGTGTATTGCCACACGGCTGTGGTTTACTGAATAAAGTTCCAGTGTCTGTCTCTGGTGGGGCTACATGGCTTCTCTCCGACTCTATCTCCTTTCTCCCAACATTCAACTTAGTTTTTTCTCACCTAGCTAAGTTTTGCCCTGTTATAGGTCCAAAGCAGCTTCTTTATTAACCAATGATATTGACAGCATATAAAGGGGAATCCCACATCAGCATTGTAATTGATATAGTTTTATGTGATTATTTGGGTCTCAAGGGCTGGGAAATGAAAAAGCAGTCTTTGCTTAAATAGAATTTTGTGATACACAGTTACAGGAATTCTACTGAGTAATAGAAATTCATTCATATAATTAGAAGTATGGCCAATGTCAATTTCAAAAATTAGAAGAGCCCAACTGATAAATGATCAGGGACTTTTCCATTCCTCAATGCTTATTGTTACATGGCTTCTGTTAAAACAGAAGGGCAAGGTTAAAAAAATAGACATAGTCACTCAGGATTCAGAGAAAACTGTGACAAAGGACAAAGACATGCCACAATGAATATATATAGTTTCACAGTACCACGAAGCTACAAAATTCTTGTCAATTATTTAACCCTGTTTTGAGAGAGAATGGAAAAAGTGTTTAAGTGGAAGATTTTAGTACACCAGCTATATTCAGCTACATGGAAAACAAAACCCACAAGCATGTTCAGGGGATGAGAGTTGATAAGAAAACCTTTTTCTGTTTTGTAAATAAATACCACACATCTGAAAAAAAAATCTTAGCTTAATCTACTTTCTGATTTTATCATCTTCTGCTCTGTGATGAAATAGCTGGAAAATAGAACTTGTTCAAAAATTTGTTTCTAATTGAAAGCTTATTTTGGTAATATTGTATTTTTCTACGATTTCTGTGAGAAAATGTGTGATTTTGGTATGAGTTTTCAACTTTCAAAGGTGTTTTGTTGTTGTTGTTGCTTTACTTTTGCTTATTTCTTGGCTTGATTGCTTTTGGACTTAGCAATTTACCAAGTAGGTTTACATACAAGATTTACCTGTAGAAGTGCATTAGAATATCAAAGAGATTTGAGTAAATATTTCTAAGTCTAAAGATAACAGTGTTTTATATTTTTAAAGAATTGTGATACAGTCAGAGTCTGAAGATTTGGCTCTGAAGTTAAGAGGATGGTGTGCTCTTGTGTAATACCAGAGTTCAGTTTCTAGCACTCTCCCTGGTAGCTAACAATCTCCTGGAACTCTTCCAGGGAATCCAATCTTATCTCCTGCACTCCACAGGCCTGCACTAACATGTGTACATTCTAACACAGAGAAAATAAGCATATACACACATTTCAACAATAGATTTTATTTTGGAAAAAGTTAAGATACGTGCAGAGTAGGGTAGCAAAATATCGCATAATTTAAACAATATTTTCCCTCTCTCAGATGTATATGTATGTTAAATACCCACATACACACCTAGAGATGCAAATTTTGGTATTGATGTTGATATGTGGCATGGAGGATGTTCCTAGCCATTCACGGTATTCTTTACTCTCCACTCTTATGCTACCTGATTTTCTAAAAATGGCTGCAAATTGAATTTCTTTTAAAAATTGTATTTGTTGTTACTACCAAATATTGTTTGCTTTTTTGTATAGTTGCTCTTTCATACTAAATCTTATCTTAAATTCTTATATAAAAGATTCATCCATTGTATTATATTAACCTATTTATTTACATTGTTCTTTTTTTTTTTTTTTTGGTTTTCTGAGACAGGGTTTCTCTGTGGTTTTGGAGCCTGTCCTGGAACTAGCTCTGTAGACCAGGCTGGTCTCGAACTCACAGAGATCCACCTGACTCTGCCTCTCAAGTGCTGGGATTAAAGGGGTGTGCCACCACCACCCAGCTTATTTACATTGTTCTGTTTTACATCTGTACCAAAACATGTTTGTCTGTTAACATGGTGATATGTTTTTAGTCAGGTACTATACATCATATGCTATGAAGGAAATGAAGCCCCCTGTTTGGCAAGACATTGCTGGTAGCTTTGACAAAATTTAAAAAAAGGTTGTTAATAGTCAAAAGCTTTAGTTTCATAGTTCCTTCTTTCTCAGTGATGGCTTGAAAGGATGCCAGTTCATAATAAAGCCTAACATGCATCCTGACAAAAGCATGAGCAAGGGGTACCATCCGAGGCTGGTTCCAGATTTCTGTTTCACAGCAAACAGTGGCACAATAAACCTTGACATCTTGCAGCAATTAATTTTACTATAAATTATATAAAGATAGATGGCTAGCATGGTAAATAAAAATTATTAAAATGAGTTTTAAACATTATGGATCCTTATAATTCCTCTCTAGTGTTTTGTGAAAGTTTCCAATAATCTGTGACTTGGCCATCTGTTTTCCTCCTGGCTTCTCTTGATGAAAACTGTATTAACCCTTGAAGTCCCTATTAAATAACTTCCTATTTTTGGTTTTATTTGAACTCTGTCTGACTTCATGTGTTTGTATATGTGAGTCGTTCTCACAGTATCTTAATCATTGCCACCAGGATTTTAGAAATCATACTTTAATTTGTTGGATTTTTGAATATTATACTTATGTTAACTCTGTTGGTCCTTTGGTTGTCTTTATCAGCCATAGGATCAGGTTATTAATGCATACAGAATTATGCATGTGAATATACACTGTGAATTCAAGAGAGCCTGTTAGGACTTTGATTTCTAAACTATTGAATCTATGGGTTATTGTGGGGGAATATTAAATTGCATCACTATGTGTCTTCTAATATGTCATTTTATATTTTTTCATTTATTTGTGTATTTAAATTTCTCCCAATATTTTTATTTTTTAGACTGTATTATACATATTTCCCTACTTTTTATTGCATGCTTTTGATCTCATGTAATGATACTTTCTTTAAATTTTATGTTAGTAGAGGTTAATGTAGAGAAACTATATAACCTCTGAAGATAGTACTAGTATCAAATCTCTATACATATCACAATTATATTTATATATATTCTCATTTATTTTTACTACATTTTTCTTTCAAATTTTATTTTTTTGGTTTTCCCTTAATAACTTTTTATATTTTATTAATCCTTTGGTAAAAATATATTCCAAAAAAGAATACTTTGCCTTGATCACATGAGAAAGAAATCTTTCAATGTTTCACTTTCATGAATAATGGTCTGTCAGCATACCAGTACATTATTCCATTGTCTTTTGTCTTTCTTAATATACACAAAACTCTATTGTCAGTCTGCTTATCATTGCTCTGTAAATATCCTATCAATAAACTATTGCTTTCCTTAGGTATGTATACTTTCACTAGAACGTATTCACACAGGGAGATTTAAAATATGATGCTTTAAATCTATAGTGTTCCCTTAATTATTTTTGACTTTTAGGAAATAAAAGTAATATTAAAATAGAGTGGACAATCCTTTTTCCCAAAGAATGAATTTTTCATATGTGTGTTTTGCCTAGTTATGTAGTATAAAGCATATATATATATACATGTTTATACACATACATATGTATATAGATGTTTGTTTCTGAAATTCATAAATCAGAATTTTTATGAGATTTTGAATCTATGTCAGAGTTTAGTGTTTGCATGTAACAGTTTCAACATTGAACATTCCAAAATACTATTTGTAAATTTTTCTAGAAATATGATCTCTCACTATCAATTTTTTCTTTGTTGGAAGAGTCATCTATATATTAACCCATGTGAAACTGAAGCTTTCTTGGCTCACGTTGTATAAATAACATCACATTTATTCATGTCCTGTGTGCTTCTCTGTATCAGCTACCCCCGATGTTAAGTATTCCCTCCATATTAGTGCTGTTCCTCAAGGTGAAATCACCATCTTTATAGTTGTGATCTTATTTCATTCTGTGTTCTCCAGTTTAGGGAGACCATGCGATCCCTTACAACAGCATACAGGCCGTACTTGGCAGCTAATTAGCTTACACTGTTGATTTCTCTCTTAAAGTGAAATCTGATTCCTTTGCAGCCTTGCTCAGCGTATATTTATTCTCTCTAACCTCAATATATAACACTTCTTCTCACACTGACATTTTTAAGATAACCATTTATTTCTTGTTATTCCTTGACCAAAGGGATTTTTTTTTCTCCCCTTAGTACACTTCTTAATGGTACACTTGAAAAGATAGCTTCTCCCTGTGGACATCAGGAGAATCTCCAACTTCTGATCTGTCTTTGTCTTCTAGAGTATTGGTATACAGGAATTAACAACATGTGCCACCATAAATCTAGTTGTCAGTTATTTTTTTTTTTTTACTCTCAATATTCTTCTTTCTCGAGCCATTGGATTTGCGCAATGTGACAAGTTTGCACATATGGAACAACTATGTTTATCATCACTTTAAGGAAGTGTTTAAGAAAGTGTCAGGAGTACAAAGGAACAGTTTTAGCTGAATTTCAATCACTAAGTCTAATGACATTTGAGCATCCAGAGACAATGGAAATAATAGTTTATTTAAAAATACACATTTCAAGGACTATTAAACAGGTCAACAGCATAGAACTGTGTGAGGTCCTTGGCATAATTTCCAGAACTGTAAAAAATAATATAAAACTAAAGAGTAAACAATGAGAAGAGAGAGAAGTAAAGAAAACAGATCAGGTAAGCATTTGTTCTTGCTGGAATTGTAACAGGATACGGGAGGTATAGAAGACACAATTTCTTTTAAACTGTTTTTATATGTTTATCTTTTATCTGTTATTTCAGAATTCAGAGATTGGTGAGAATGCAAACTTTGAAGGCTTGAAAAGTTTTAATAAGCATATATAGTTTCAATGTTGTTTTCTAGAAATTATTTAGAACTAATGATTATAAAAATGGTCATTTTGTATAAGAAACATTAAATATCAACTTAATTAAGACATTAAAGTTACTATAATCACCAATTAACCAAACCTAGAGCACATATATTTTTTCATAGTGGATATGATGCATATATCTGAGAAAATACTAATTGTCAATATATATAAAATCTGAATATCAAAAATAATTTCTTGGTTTGAATCTTTGTTTTAAACTTATGAACATGGCCTTATTTTTGCAGCAATCACATTGTACTATTAAGGAATAAATGCCAATCACATCTATAGATATCTATGAAAAATTTCATTTATGCATTTAAGGCTAAATATGTCTTTAATTAATATTTTGTTCTTTAACTACTTCAAAGTTTTTATTTTTAAAAAATGAATTGACACTCTCTCCATCCACTTTGTATATTAGCTCTTTATAGATAGATCTCTGATAACTCAATGAACATGAAAATTCTGAGAAAATACATGCTTTCATCATGAAACAATCGGAACACCAGTGAAGAAAATCAAATAATATCTATGAATTGAAGCCAAACATGTGGCAACCACCTGAAAAACAATGCTAGAAAATAATCAAAAGTTTCACTGCTACAAGAACTTTAAAACTATTAGTGTTACCTTCTGGCCTGTAAAAAATAATAAAGGTTGAGGAAAACGTACAGTAAATATTTTGATGGCTTCTCATACAACTTTATAACCTTCCTCTGTTCATTACATCAAAGAAACTAGTATTTGAACTTGGTGCTGTTTATAAAATTCTATCAGTTGCAAATGAAATTCAGCTTTTCTATTTAAACCCCTAAGAAGATAGAATAGAGATTTGTAAGCAGCATGTATTGACTGCATTGGATTTTCGTGATACAAAGTTGATGGTTGAGCATAACAGTAAAAGAAAAAGAAAATGGGAGTTGTCAGACGTGCTCATTGTGGATGAGAATGGTATTATTAAATCACTATGGAAAATATAATGTAAGGCTTCTTTTATTAAATATGTTCTGCAAGACAAAGTATAGTATTTGTTTAACAAAACATCAACTATAAAATATCATAAACCATAATCTGCCTACCAATTGTTGCAGATTCTCACAGTTCTACTTTCAAGCAGGTCTTGGTAAAACAGATCTTGTTAAACAAGGATCAGGGGCTCTAGGAGGGCTCAGGTGAGAGAGCATCTGCCCTGGCAATCTGTGGCTTTCTGCTTAGTTCATCATGGACGAAGACAGTACTGGACCCTGTTTCCTGGAGCAAAATGGCTTCTGTGGGTCTCATCCTTTAAAAATATGTTCATTTTCAATTATAGGATTCAGAAATTTCTATAATAAAATCCACAAATGTAAAGAAACTAGAAAAGGCAGAAAACATCTAGAATGTAAAATCTTTTGCTTTCGTAAATCATTAAGAGTGAGGATATGAAGTCACCTTTCTGTTCATCAAATTTATCATGTAATTTTTCAAGCCTTTAGGGTTTGGGATATATATATATATGTATATATACACACACATATATATACATATATACATATGAGTTCTCTGTAGACTTCCCGTCCTTCGTTTTTAAACACAGATTTTTTTTTCAAGGAAATTCAATCCTTATGCTCCCAATTCCTTTCTATTCAACTCATCAAAAAGTGGTTTATCCTTAGATATTTGACATTCAACATAAATCTTCTTTCATTTTTTTTATTAAAGGCAGGAAACTGGACTTGCCAATGGTAAACAAATCAAAATAGTCTATTTCAGGGGCTGGGAATGTAGCAAGCAGCACACATAAGGCACGGGTTGCATCCCCATCATCCCTTTCTACTAATTCATTTCATGCCAAATTTGTCAAGTAAGTTATATTTATGTATCTACATGCAGATGTACAAAACATATTTTTCCTCCATTTTAAAACCTGTGGATGTGGTAATTCAAATGAATTATGAAGAACTATGAACACATTCAGTATAAGCAAAAATAAACAACGATTAAAGAAATCAAGGAAATAGTGTGCTAGCAATACATGTCCTCATTTGTATTTTCTCTGTTTCAGTTTCATTAATAATAGATTTTTATTCATTTTTCCATTAATAATTTTTTAAAAATTCTTTTAAAGTTATTATTTTGTGGATCTGTGTTTGTGTGTGTGTGTGTGTGTGTGTGTGTGTTTTCTGCATGTGCACAAGCCAGCGGAACCAATTGTGGAATCTTTCCCTCTTTCTATTCACATACGTTACAAGGATGAATCTCAGGTCATCAGACTTTGACAACTTAGGCAACTAACATCATTGCCTACTGAGTTCATCACCAAGAAAGGATTTTATAAATTATTTTTTCAAGAAAAATAACACCTAACATTATTGAAAAGATACTATTTACCAAAAAAAAGATACTATTTCTTCTGCATATTACCTGTTTTAAAAATATTTATACTATATTTGTATTTAAGAATTATTCACATGGTAGAAAGTATTTCTAGCACTTACAAGACTCCAGCTTTGTCCAGCAAGATACTGAGAAAATCCTGGTTAGGTTACCAAATAACAAGGATCTCTCATCCATTCCTGCTGAGAACTCAGACTGACACAGTAATGGCTGAGCAGTCTGTGACAGCCACTCTTAGTTTTTAAATTGAATTATGTAAGCATAAAGTGTATACGTTTAATTAATTATTTTATTTTTCATCAAGACTTTATAGTTTTATTTATATAAATCTTGTCCATATTTCTTTATACTTGAGCCTGTGACTTTCATTCTTGGATGCACAAGCAAATTACAATGTATTTTAATGTAAAATATACTGTTTTAAATGCAAAAAGAAGTATTTACATTATAATAATGGGAAATTTAGATCATTATAAGTTAAATGCCTTTGTCATTTGTAAGTCTGTGATGAAATGACAGGAAGATTGATATTCAGATTCACTGAATTGAAGACAAAGGCATTTTTACTTTGTTCTTATAATCTAATTATGGTTTTCTATTATCTTCTCATTCATTGAAAAACAATGAACTGGTTTGATCAATGCTTCAATATAAATTGAACTTTAATTTATTTGTGGCAGAAAATGCTTAAATCCATTTTTGCTACAAATGGTGTATTCTTGCAGTATAAATAGTCTGTGTTTTGAGAACTTTGGCTCAGTCTTGGCTTTATTATTTCAGCACTGCTTTTTGCTAAAAAAAAAAAAAGCAACAAATGGAACTTCAAGATGTCTTTTATTACACTTATAAACAGTGTGTTCAGGAAAATAAATTCCAAGCATGCATTACTGACAAAGAATTGGTGGAACTGACCTGGTCAATACACTTTACCTAGAACTTCCCATAAGTATAAAGTGAAAGGCACGTCCCATAAAATTTTACCTGAAATGTGGTCCCACACCCAGGAATGGAAACTTCTCTATGACCAAAATTCTAGTCTTCAAAGCTACTTCTGATTACCATTGTAGCCCCAGGCACTGTTCTATCATAAAGAAAAGTCATGAGCATGGCAACTCCTCTTTAAAAAAAGCATTTAATTGGTAGCTTTCTTACAGTATCAGAGGGTTAGTTCATTATCATCATGGCATGGATCATGGCGTCAGAGAGCATAATGGCAGGCTAGTGTGGTGCTGGAGAATTACCTAAGTAGGCTACCCAGCTCTGTATGCACAAGAGAGAGCTTCTGAGTTGGCAAGGACTTATGAAACCTCAAAGCCAGCCTGCAGTGACAGACCTCTTCCTACAAGGTCACACCTCTTAATTCTGCTAATCCTTTCAAAGAGTGCCACTTCCTGGTGACTAAGCATTCATTACATGAGCAGAAAGGGAGCATTCGCATTCAAATCACCACAATTGAAGAAGCATAAAGTGTATACATATTATATAAATTTAATGATTGTGAGAACTAAGGTAGACTATTTCTCATGGAGTATTAATATTGAACTTAGTAAGTGTATGGGTTTTGTTATAAATTTATCAAAGAACATCCTTTTCTCAAAATGAAACATTATCTTCATTTTTATCATGGAAAACATGATAGTAACTTTCAAGCTAAAGCTTCTCAGATATTTCACTGGTCAGAATGATAGTGTCATTAACATGTCTGCCTTTTTTTCACACATGTGCCAGAATTTATAACTCAAAACTAACCAGGCTTAAATAGCCAAAAGATGATAAACTGAGAGATATGAACAAATTAACAATGGAGCAGGTGCAGTGTTCACTTGGATCCAAATATTGGCATCAAAGGCTAACTGAAATCCTTTTGTTACTGAAAGAATAATGTGTTTGAAAAAATTTGACAAGTGGTAGCTTCCAGTCAAGTTTGTGTATTGATGGCTTAAAAAAAAAAAATAAGAGCTGCATTCAAGCAGGAAATGGAACACGGAGGAACATTTACCCCACCTCTAGAAGAGCTGGGTTTTTCTTTTATTACCTTATGTCCTATTATACCAATTGTAAAGTATTTTTAAATCTCTTTAAGAAAACTATGACATTCCAAATGGATGAATCTGTTTCCTTCATTCAGTGTCTTAGTGTGACTCAGAGATCACAGGTCACAGCTAGGTAAAGGGGACTTTTAATGAAATAATTGCAGAATTGTCACATCTTGATAAATTTTAATCATGGCTTTTCCTTCTATTCACACATTTCAACTCACTCACAGTGGAGTGCACATGGGAAGAAGGAGGGGAGCTTATTCTTTCAACCAGAAGTGCTTTAGAATATCAAGTGAGGATTTCCAAAAGCAGAACCTGGATCAAATCTATAAGAACACTAGGAATGATTGGCATGGCAGAGTTGGCGTGCTAGAAGACTAGAGGAGATTGCAAGTCATTTCTAAAAACACACAAAGACGTGGGAGAAGGAACTCAAGGCACTGAAAGGAGTCTATCTCTTTATGATTGTCAGTTTGCCACTATCATATCCTAGCAGCGATGTCTGTATCTACACAGAACACAGATTTCTTTGTGTTCAATGGTTTACTAGGTGCTGTCATCAGAAACAGGGCTTTATCATCCATCAGTCATTGATATAATCAATAGACTTGGCAATCAGCTGGATATTTTGGGAGTGCCCATGAGGCTCCTCTGGCCATGAAGGCTATTTGACATAACCCATTTCCAACATTGGAGATTTTCTATGGTTGGAGAGATGTCTACCTGAGATCTTTGTCTCCCCCATTATTTGGTTATTCCAATTAGATGTCTTTCACATATATATGTATTTTAAGAAGCTTCTACTATATTAAATGCTTTCATATAGCCCTTCAAATGGCCATTAGTGTTAGCTGACCCACCCCTTATAAACTTCTCCTTTAATACTTCATTTTCTTTCCCCTCAATATTTGATCCTTTTCTAGCCTCCCTATCCTGTCAATCATTCAAATTTCTATCCTATTTTCCATTCCAAGAGAAACACACTTCCTTCTCACCAGACCCTTATTTTATATCTAACCTCTCTGGTTATATGGATTGCTGCCTGCTTATTTAAATCTTAATAGCTAATGTCCACATATAAACAAATACATACCATATATGCCTTTTGGTGGCATCTGGATTACTTCATTCAGGGTGATTTTTTTTTTAACTCTATCCATTTACCTAAAAATTCATGATTTCAGTTTTTTAAGCAGCTGCATAGCATTCCATTGTGTAAATGTACCACATTTTTTTTAGACATTCATACGTTAAAAGACATATAGGTAGTTTTCAATGCCTGGCTGGCTACTATGTAAATAGCAGCAATGAATATGTTTGCGCAAGTGTTTTTGTAGTAGAATGTAAAGTCCTTTGGCTATATGTTCAAGAGTGGTATAGCTGGATCTTGAATTAGGTGTATATTTTATATATAAGTTCATACATGTTTATAATGTGTTTTGAGCAAATCCACTTTGCACTCCTTTTGCATATTTTCCACTATCTGTTCATACCACTGTTTTTCCTAACTCCATATTCTCCGCTTATTTTTCAAATATTTTCAATGAGTTCCTTTAGTCCTACCTGTATGTGCAGAGGTGTGGGAGCATGCTTTTTCTTAGGGTTGCATCCCAGAAGAAAACTGATTCTTCCTCCCCAGAAGCCATCGGTTGCCAGTAGCAGCACCTCCGCTAGGGATGAGAAGATGTTGATCTTGTCTATGAGCTATGCATACGGTTGCGGTAACTATGAGTTACATATGCAATACCATCTCTGTCGTATATAGGAGATATTCTTTTGTTGCAGATGTAAAAAAAAAATCTCTTATTCTTGCAGTCTTTCCACTGCCTCTTCCCTGATGATACATACATGAGCCTTGGGCAAAATGGATGTTATATATATATGTCCCTTTTAAAACAAAATATGGCAGTCTTATTTTTTTGTACATTAGCTAGGTGTGGATTTCTGTATTTATCATTGTCTACTGCAAAATGAGGTTTTACCGATAAGACATGAGAGATCTGTGTATAAAACTGTGATTATAAAGTTAGGGGCTTAGAAAGTTGTTTCATATTATGTCTATATAGGTGAATAATACTATTAGGTTTTCTCTTAAAACTTATTACCAGCCAATTACTGTTCTCTGGCCTATTTAACAACCCTAGACATGAGTTGTTTTTCAAGAACTACTGTGCCTTCCTTGAGGGCTCCATCCTCATAACATGGTCAAGTTACACAGTCTTTGCATTCAGACACCATAATAGCAGGGATCAGATTTCAGCACTTGAGCCTGGGAAGAAAGCACACAGTTGTATCTACAGCTCACAGTGTATCAGAAAATAGCTCAGTTTTGAAAAATATGCATAATTTAAATAGGAAAAGGGAAAGGATTCATCCTGTTTAGAGCAAAACATACAGAACATATTGGTTTTAAAACTGCCAGAGTATACCATCAAATTATATATATATATATATGTATATATATATATACATATATATATATAATATTAAATATTTAATAGAATCCAACAACAATATATACTATGTGTGGTAGTTAATTTTTTATCAACTGACACAAGTTAGAGTTATCTGAAATGAAGAGACCTTCAATTGAGAAATGACCCCATAAAATTTGTCTGTAGGGCATTTGCTTAAATTGTGATCCATGGGAAAGCCTAATCTCTTGGTATTACATCATCTTCATTTGATACTAGTATGTCAGTATAGATCACCCAAATAGAATTTATAGCACTAATTTTTAAAAAAAAAGTATTGAATAAATACAATGCATCTAATATTCTAGTGATCTTATTTTTATTACTGTCTGAATTTCCAAATGCAGCAGTTTCTGTTAGCCTGGAAATTTTGCTTGTACTTGTTCCAATATCTATGTGAAAATTTCCTTTGACTTTTTACTAACTAAATGACCTTTCTAGCCCCTCAATATTGAAAGCACATTTTGGTTCATTTAAAAAATATATATTATTGACATTTATTTCACTTGAGTTAAGCTTCAATCTTTGGTGTGTATTTCTCCCACTGAAAATTTAACCATCATTCCTCCTACCATTGTCTTATTCAATGACTCATATGACATTTCTTTGTATCACTGATTTACAATGGTTTGATTATAATGTACCTAAGTGTGTTTTTCTGAAGTATACTTAGCTTGGGAAAAATTAAGCTTGTTGGATCTCTAAGATTATGGATTATCTCTAAGATTGGGCATTGAGGCACTTATTTCTTCACATATATTGTGGGATTCCTAGGATATATACTACATATGTGGATTTACTAGAAATTTTTCTTCAGTCATTTCAGTGAGTTATTTGCACTCTGTTCCTTTTTTCTCCATTTCTTCCCCTTTTCTTCCCTGTCTCTTCCTTCTACCTCATTTTCTCTTACCTCTTTTTCCCCTCCGGGCTTCTCAAGCCCCATTCCTCTCTCACTATCTGTCTCTGCTTTCTAATTACTTGTACTGTATGTTGTTTCTTCCTTGCAAACATCACATTTGATTTTATTATCAGTTTATGAAATTTTGAAACACTCCAGATGTTTGTTTTTAACCTTTAGAAGTTAAAATCGCTGATATTTTGTAGCCACAGTGTCCTTTCTGTTGTATATTTTACAGTGATTTTTTTTTATTGTATTTAAAACTATGTCTGTTACATGAGGGCCTGCTTTTTGGGGTTTCTGTCCTGCCCAGTTCCCACAGCCGGTATGTCCCAAAGAAAATCACACAGAGGTCTACCTAAGTTATAAACTGATTGGCCCATTAGTGCAGGCTTCTTATTAACTCTTATTGCTTATATTAGCCCATTATTCTAGTATATGTTAGCCACATGGCTCAATACCTTTTTCAGAAGGGGCAGGTCACATCATCCTTCTTCGGTGTCTGGACAGGACTGGGAAGGAATGGGCTTCCTCCTTCCCAGAATTCTCCTGTTCTCATTGACTGGCCTCTAGTTCCTGTCTGATGTCGCGCATATAATATACTTCCTGCCTGGCTAATGGCCAATTACATTTATTTAAAATATAATTGACAGAATACAGAATTGTCCTGCACCATTAGTCTATGCTGTATGGGTACATTTTCTGTATAGTCTCCAGTTCCATTTCTATGACTGATTTTTTCACAATTCTTGGTTAATTTTTACCCTAACTGTTGATCAAATGATAGACACTATGCTTGTTTATGAATGCTATATTGTTTTTAAAAATATATTAAGTATCTTTTCATACTTAAAATTACTTGCAAATCAACATACTCTTGGAGAAGTTTATCTAATACTTTATTAAGAGACTTTGAGTATAGATATTTATTCTCTACTATTTGACATTGTATTTTAATTCAACAAATGATTATATGTTGTAAATACTTATTTATAAATTAGATTACCTATAAGAAATCTATTTTGTTGTTAATGATTAAATACTAAAAATGTTACAGTAGTCTTCCCTAAAGGTATGTGAGTTTTTTATTCCTTTATTTTATTTATCTTCTAAATTCCACTTAACATTCCAACCACAGTTCTTCCTCCCACCTCTCCTCCTGTACCTCCCACCTCTACCCCCAGGCCACCCACCATCCACTCCTCCTAACAGGTAAGGGCTTCCTTGGAAGTCAATGAAATCTGGTACATTAAGTTGGGGGAGGACCGAGACCCCCCATCCAACATTAAGGCTGGGCATGGCATCCCACCACAGGGAACAGGCTCCAAAAAGCTAACTCATGAACCAGGACAGATCCTGGTGGTACTGTCAGGGACCTCTCAGATAAATCAAGCTACACAACTGTTTCCCACATGCAAAGGGCCCAGTTCGGTTCCATGGAGGCTCTATAGCTGTGGATGTAGGGTTCATGAGTTTCCACGCGCTTGACTCAGCTGTCTCTATAGATTTCTCCATTATGATCTTACCTTCCATTGTTCCTATATTCACTCCTCCCTCTCTTTCATTGTATTCATGTAGCTCGTCCTGTTGCTTGATTTTGGATCTCTGCATCTGGTTCTGTCAGTTGCTGGATGAGTGCTCTATGATGACAGTAGGGGTATTCACCAGTCTGATTACAGGGGAAGGCAAGTTTGGGCAACCTTTCCACTATTGCTAGGAGTCTTAGCTAGGGTCATCCTTGTGGATACTTAGAATTGGTGGTGTACACCTTTAATCCCAACGAATGCTGGCATATATCTGTGAATTTGAGACCAGCCTGATCTACAGATTGAGCTCCAGGACAGGTTCCAAAGTCATACAGATAAATTCTGTTTCAAAGCTGGCCTGGATCTGAAAAGGCCTGGGATGAGGCAGGACTCGCTGAACATAGCGGACAATGGGGACTACTGAGAACTCAAGAACAATGGCTATGGTCTCTGATCCTACTGCACATAATGGCTTTGTGGGAGCCTAGGCAGCTTGGATGCTCACTTTACTAGAAATGGATGGAGGTGGGGGTTCCTTGGACTTCCCACAGGGCAGGGAACCCTGATTGCTCTTCAGGCTGAGGAGGGAGGGGGACTTAATTGGGGGAGGGGGAGGGAAATGGGAGGCGGTGGCGGGGAAGAGACAGAAATCTTTAATAAATAAATAAATTTAAAAAAAGAAAATAAATAAATAAAAATACGAAGATGGTTCAAGGAAAAAAAAGATGGAAAATATAAATAAATAAATAAATAAATAAAAAACAACTCTAGGGTCAGCCAGCGGTACAGAAAGTGGTCTAAGTGATCTGTTCACTGTGGGGGCATGTGAGATTTTTAAGCTGGTGTTTGCTGTGGACTGCTATGGGAACTTTGCAGATTGTATTAATTTTCTCGCTATTTTTAAATTCATGTGTTCTATGACCACTGTTGAAGTTCCTAGACTCAGAGAAGTCTCACAAATGTTCTGCTCTTTAGTTAAACATGACTTTGTAGACTGAGTTTGCGAGGTTTTGAATTAAGGTTTTGATAGAGGGAAACTGGATCACTAAATTTCCTTATTTCTAAAGCAATTTCAATAATTGTCATTTCTAAGTTTCCCCTAACTCTGTAATTCTTGTTACATTCTAAGGTGAGTGAACCTGTGAGTTTGTAACTATTCAAATAATCTCTCTTTTTACTGCACATTTTGTATGCATATTATATTTTTAGGCTGCAGTGATTTTTCTGAGATTCTGAGTTCATGTGTCTTAATATGTATTAATGGCCAAGAGAGGTTTGAGTTCTGACCAGAGCCCACTGCAGTTTTATCTACAAATAACTAACCATCATACACATTTGTCTTATTCAGTTTAGGAAGAAAGCCCTTACCCATAGTCAGAATTATGCAATTATAAAAAAATAAGTGTCCAATCAGGAGCAGAAGGAGAGGGAGCACGAGCAAGGAACTCAGGACCGCGAGGGGTACACCCACACTCTGAGACAACGGGGATGTTCTTTT
>NW_004949103.1:12244324-12254217 GCF_000317375.1 Microtus ochrogaster
CAATATTTCTAAAATATTTTGTTTTTTGAAAAATGGATTTTTAATTTTAATTTTTTAAATTACACTTACTGATTTGTGTTAAGGAAGATAAATGGCTGGAAAGGAGGAGGAAGAAGAAGACGGTGTGGAGATCACAGAACAGCTTGTAGGAGCAGGTGCTGTCCTGCCATTAGTGCCATAGCCAGGTTGTCAGGCTTTGCAGAAAATGCTTTTATTAGCTGAACCATCATGCCAGAGTAGGTGCAGCAGATTCAAATACAAGTGCTTGAGGAAACAGCTTGGAAATCACGCTTTATTTCCTAGAGGTACTGTGGAATTTTGTATATGATATCATAACATCATTGTCCAGTCATTTTAGCTCACATCTTTCACAAAATATTACTTCCTATATAAGATTTTCCAGCATTGTTCTAGAAACCCATCCTTATTTTAATATTCTCCATAATCTTATGAGATATGCAATATTAATATTCCCACTTATCATATTTAACTTGCTCAGTATTAGGGGAAGAATTTGGAGCTGAATTTGTGTGGTTACAAAGTTTGTTGACTTAACCTTCAACAATACCTTTCCAGTACATATTGAAACTTGATAAACATTGTGAAAACCAAGAAAATAAATCAGTTTCTTAACTACTAATTTTATTAGGTATCCATCCAGGAATTCAAAACCAGAAATGCAATCTAGCTTAATGTACACAAATACATATATGCATTCACATTATAATGATTGTTATGACATACATAGAGAATTATGGCTATTTATATAAAATATGACTAAGCTAATAGGGAATAGTCAATAAACTGGGGTGTCTTTCAGACTGGCTTGGAGGTATTTACTTTTTTGCTCTCTAGCAATTCCCATCCACCTTTCAGTTCATTTTCTCAAAATCACTTGACAACTGCTCATTCTTATTTTGAATCCAAATACTTTTTGCTGATTGAGATAAGATACTGCTCTGGCTCATTTTATTACCCTCTGATTTGTCAAAATCTGTATAGTTTACATCTGCTTTTATTTCAGTTTGTCATAGGATTTTACTTTCTTCAGAGTAAAGAAGTGCAGGAGAGTCTCATGTATCCAATTTCAAGTATGAGATAAAATTGATTGGATATTTATTTCAACTAAAATACCTTTTATTTAAATGATATACTTCTTTTAGGACAGAATTTTTATTGTTTTCATAAAATTACTTTTTTTGAATTGTTTAAATAAAGCCTGGAATGAATTTGAAGACAGATGGGGATAAATTTTTTGCCATTTATCCATTTAACAACTTTCCTTAAAGTAAGTTTCACAGAGTGGGACTTCAGTTTCAAAACTGAATTTACAGTATGGACCCTCCTGTAACATTTATGTACAACAAATTGCAACAGGATAACTAATGATCTGTATTATTCAGGACAAATGAGTTTGCTTTTTCATCTTTAATAATTACTTATTTGATTTAAATAACATACCAACACAGAAAGAAATTCACAGTGTCTAACACAAAGTAGACGGCTCAATAAGTATCTGTGAAAACATGGAATGAATAAAAAATAGATAGTTGTTCTGCAAATTCCATATATTTTCTAAAATGTTATGACACATTGGTATGTGTATATGTGTTTAATAACTTCTGGAAATATATTCTTATTCCCCATCTACTTCCAACTGTACAATTTCACGAGGACACAGAATCTGAGTTATTGATCAAGATTCATGTGTATGGTGGTTACTAAACTCGATGGTAATGAACACCTCTGGGCAAATTACTCTTTTTCCTGAAGGCCTTTCTGATTTATTCCTTTATGCGGTGTTCTCACATTGTGATTTTATTACATAGGGTCAGTTTTTGTTAAATCCCCATTCTATAAACAATCTTGTTTCAAGTTGCACAAGAAAGCACAGTCCATGCAAGAGCAATGCCTTCTAAAAATGAATATTTTAGAAGAGACAGAAAGGAAAATTTAACTAAACAGTGTTTTGTTATGCCAAAAGAGATGCCAGAATTAAGGTAGCTAAAGCTAGGTGGACTTGCTGCAGACTAGTAGAGTTGAAATTATTTTTTATTCTATTAAATATGTTATGTAGTTATTAAAGAGCTGGTAGAGTGATAATGTTTTACATGTGATATTTTATTTCATCTTTTCTAAGTAGTGAAAATCTCCCTTTTACAAACATAAAACTGAAGATGAGAGACGTTAAATAATTTTCTCAAGGTCACAAATTTCAAAATATTGGAGTTTTATCCTACCACTGCTCCACAGTCATCAGCTTTGGTGAGATTCATAGTAAAGAAAACATACTTCAAACTCAAGCCCACATCAGGGAACAAACTGCTCCACATGGCTGTATGCCATGAAATCAGAGGAAGACTTGGCATGGCTTTGAAACTCTGAATTCTTAAAGTAGAGAGCATCAGGGTCGGAGGAAGCAGTTACTCATGGTCATCAGGATCTTAGCGTCTTTCTTGTTAGTCTCATCCCTAGGTTATGTCTTTAAAACTCTAGTTTTGAAGAAATTGTAAGCTCATAGCAAAATTAGAAGGGATGTATAAAATTTCTTCATGTATTCCAGTCCAGTACTGTGAAAGCATGTCTCTAAACAGAATGGTAACTTTCTGGCAATTAATTTTGTGACATCAGTGAGCTTACATGTCATCATCACCCAGAATTCTATATTAACAGGAGAACTTTACTGTTGATGCATGTAGCAATGAATGAAGAAAAACGTATACATGTGCCCATCATTCTAGGTTCAAAGGCTATCCATGACCGAAAACTCATTTTTGCTCTACGTATTTATCTTACCTATACTTCCCTGAAGATGTGTGATCTGGAAAACATTTTGTGTGTCTTTCTGCCCTCGGTTTATCTTCTTTGGTGAGGTGTCTGTTAAAATGTCCCACATATTCATTGAGTTGTTTCTTCCCTTACCAAGTGATAGGAATTATTTGTATTTTGGGGACAATGTCCTTTAATAGTAATGTCTTCCCCAAGTATTTTTCCCAACTTATGACTTACCTTATCATCTCTTTACACTATTTTACTCAAAGGCAAAATTTTAACTTTAATTATTTATAGCACATCAATCATTTCTTTTTCATAGTGTATATTTGATATTTTATCTAAAAATGTCATCATTTCTCACAAGATAATCTAGGTTTTGTATATTTTACCATTTATGAGTTTTATATTTTTACATTTTACATATAGTTCAATGATCAGTTTAGAGTTAATTTAAGATATAATTTGCACATCTGTATTTTTCTCCCCTCTATTGATATCTATCATCTCCAGCCTAATTTTTTTTAGGTGCTGTAGACTGTTTAATATCTCTTTTTCTTTCACTGTTAAAGGCAAGTTGTCTATGTATATTGGCTCCTATTTCTGAGTTATCTGTATTTTTTATTTACGTTTATGTCTCTTTTTTGGAAGTACTCCAGTGTCTTGATTACTGTATTTTATAATATCTTTGTGTTTTTAGAATTGTTCACAGTAGTAATCAGTGCTAGAAAAGAGGGGTGTTATTTCTGAAACTATACACGAAAAACTCACAAAAACCAAAAACTTGCAGTCTTATATTCTTGAACCACACCCTGAATAAAACTTCATAAAAAGGAACAAAACTGTCTTAGCTTATAAAACCTAGGATAACCACGATAAAAGTTGTTGAGGAACACTGATCATTTTAACTGTTCATCAAGAATATAAAGAAATCTAAACCCTTTGTCCAACTTCACATCTGCTGAACTCATGAATTTAATCATGCGCTCTGGAAAAGGAACGTGTTGGGGAAATGATAGGCTTCCTAAGCGATGAAGAGCAGGGTAAATGTGACCTGAGCGCTGTGTGAAGGCTGTAATTTGCAAATAGAATTCAGAAAAGTACGGACTGTAAGCCTGTCATTAGGTGAGCACTCCAAATCCACAGAATGTCCCCAAATCTGAAGCTGTCAGAGTACCACTAGGATGTGAAAAACATTGCAGGTTTTGGACTTTAAGTTATGGGATTTTCAGTGAGGTGAAATAAATCTATAGTAGTATTCTAAATCCCATGAAGCCCTAAAATAGGAAACGTGTTGAGTTTCAAGCATGCCAGATAATTATATCCCAATTATTTAATTTATTCATCTTCAGATAATATTAATGACTACTCCTATTTATTACTCATTATCACAAGAACAAGAATGCATTGCCTTGCATTCTAAAAAGATGGAAATTATAAATTTTTTAGATTCTGGTATGTCTGTGATGGAGTCCACTAGTACTATTTCTGAATCAAACTATTCTGGATAGTAAAATTGCATCTCTCACTGTGCTTCCTCATTTGTACAAAACCAATAATGGTGCATTCTCTGAGTTTCTGTAAAAACAAATAATCCTGAATAATTACTGTACACAATGTTCTATAAAATGATGGCCTTTGTAAGAGCAATGAGTGCTAACCACCAAATTGAATTAGATCAATCGAGATGTTCATCCCATGAGAGTTTATGCCAGTTTGCCCTGGAAGCCAACTATCTGTTTGCTCTTTCTATCTGTAGCCTGGTTTGATGATTCCTACTTAGGGTCCTTGTTTCTATCTGTGAAGAATTAAACATGGAGTGATAGGAACAAGGATAAACAACAATTTGCTTTGGCATGCTCATAAACAGACTTTTATCTTTCATTTGCTTCCCAGTTACATGCCGTTGTTTATTTGCATAAAGACCAAAATAAAAGCTCCTAAGGCCTGTATGCCATGAAATCAGAGGAAGACTTGGCATGGCTTTGAAACTCTGTGATCAAAGCACTGGGTGTGCATCTGAAGAGTGCCCAAGAATCTTTGGTCTCGTGCGGAGCAAACGATTGGCCGCATACGATGTTAAAGGGCTTTTATGTAAAGTCATACTACAGCGAAGGCTAATGGAAAAAGCAAAACAAAACAATACAATTTGTTTGAAGGTACCTGATCATTCTCATTTATTATTACACAAGGCTACCAACACTATAAAGTAGAAACATCTTCAAATTTGTAGCAAAGATCTAGGCTGTTTAGAATCATCACAATATGAGGAAAGTTGTAGAAGCACTGAGTGGTGCTTCTGCTGTCTCTTACTACTATGGCAAAGTTAGCTACTAGGAGCATTAATTTCCCTTTTTGGTTAATTGGCACAGTAACATGGATCTTAGTAGTATTAAAAACATTACATATATTGAAAGCATATTAGTAACCACTGTATGCAACCATATGCTTTTTTTTTTTAGTAATGGTGTACTTTTTTGCTTTCTACTTATAAACTTATTCCTAAATTTTACTTGATAACTCCAGAAACTAGGTATTTAAACACTATCTAAATTTAATTTTTATAAGGCAAAGTTGAAAGACGGCAGTCTGAGGTAGAAGCATGAGACTGAAATGATGGTAATATGAAAATACAAGACCTACATATCCCCCCCTCTCTGAATGCATCTTAAAATTTGACTCTAAAACTTTTAGTATTAAAGATATAAAAGGGAATGTGACCTATGTAATTATCTAAAGTATTCATTACATGAAGCCAAATAACTTACTGGCAAAGATGAAGTTATTCGTTTTATTACCTAGTTTCTACTTGAGAGGTTGCTAGGGAGACAAGGACAGAAGAGTGCACCTCTGAAATGAGGTCCTCATTGCTTTCTTCACTGCTCTCTCCACTTTTCTGTCCTTGTACCTGCACTTCCTTCCAGATCAGTGTGGGCTGCACCCTCCTTACCATAAACCATCACCACACTCTGGCAGCTACATTTGTATTAATGAGCTTTCACTGAGACACAGTGGGATAAAAAGATTCTTAATATTTAGATGTCTACCACCACTTTGGTCTGTCTTCCATTCACAGACCATGAGGATCTCAGCTGCTAGCTAGAACTGCCCCTATCTATCATCCCGTCCAGGTCTCAGCTGAAACGAGTGATGCCATTTCACGGGGTATAGAGAAAGACGAGGAGCTGTGAAAATGTCTAATAGTTTAAAGCCGCAATTCTGATACCTTATCTCTGTTTCCATGCCTTGCCCACATCTTGGCAGGCACATGGGAATCTGTATTCTTCACAAACTTGCCTCAAATCTGCCCATCAGAATGAGTCCCTTGATATAGACATTCTGACCTTGCCCTTGTCTATGGGCAAAGGGAAGCAGGAAATTTGATTGTGTGGGAGTATTCAAAGAAAAGACTTTGGCATTAGAAAATGAAATCCCTGAAAATAATTTTTCATAAACTACCAAGCTGTAATGATAAAGTCAAGAGTATAAAGCAAGATGTATATGCATCATGGCTTTGTCACTTCTCTCTTTAAACTCTCGTAGCTTCAAAATCATTGGGCAAATTTCTGGCTGTTTCTTTCTATATGGAAGAGAACTCTCTTAAGGCTTTGTGTTCTCTAAGTAGAGTCTAACTACAGAACCTTTCATGCCAACTTTTTGGCTTAGCTAGGTCACTGCATATGGTCAGCACCATTCCAAATAAGTCCATAAAGTTTTTTTAAATTATTCATCCAGATGAAGAATACTATTTGTTGGTACATTGATTGTTTTGACTCATATGTATATGTCTTTCTTTTTTGCATATCTATTATGTATATACTTCACATACATAATATATAAAATACATTTTTCTATTACTATATATAAGTATGCATTTCATTATGCTCTTAGAACAATGTTCCACAGAAAAGTTACTATTTGAATAACTTTAGACATAATACCTAATATATAACATGAATCTTTACAATATTCTTCTATTTAGGTAGATATATAAATCTCATTCTGCAGACAAGAAAACAAAAATGTAGAACTGACATGTAAATTGACAAAGATCAAAAATTTTAAATGATTTAAATTTGAAATATCATGATCTTAGAGAACTTACGCAGCAGTGAGGATCCTAAGAGAGACATACATAGATCTGTTCTACATGGGAAGTAGAAAAAGACAAGATCTTCTGTGTAAATTGGGAACATGCAGACCTTGAAAGAGGGTTGAAGGGGAGGGAGATGTAAGGAGGGGAGCAGAGAATAATGTAGAGCTCAATAAAAATAATAATAGAAAAGAAAAAGAAATATCATAAAGATTATCATGTCAATCTTTTCCAAATACTCTTGTTCTATAATTTTGTGTTTTTACTGTAATTTAATCTTGTTACATACTTTCGTTGACGCTTGTAGTAATTGTTTCATATCAATTTTCAGTACATAAAGTTTGTTGATATGGTTGATCTATGCAAGTTTGTACACTTGCATGCTACCTTATGTACTTTTAAAGATCAGAGGACAACTTTCAGGAATCAGTTCCTTCCCTCCATGTGGATCAGGGATTAACCTCAGGTGGTTGATCTTTGTGACAGATGGCCGCACTTTCTGAGTCATCAGCAAACACCTTGTTATGCCTCTAAGGATCATGTATTGTGTGCATTGTATCATATAGTTAAATACAGTAATGGTCTTCTAAAAATACATTATAATTGATACTGAATTTATTTTTACTGCAGTATAAATGTTATGCCCAAAATGGGTCCCCAAATGGCAGTAGTGTTGATGATGATGATTGAACTGGAGGACTCTGACCATGATTGTTGTTGGATAAACAAAATCAAAGCTCAACACTCATCAGGAATCTAATTAATCAGGTTTTTATTGACTGGGAAAAGCACTACCTCTTTTATCACTCCCTAAAACCCACTACCTTCAGGCAGGCTATCTAGGTCCTGATTATATCAACAGTCTACATCAGATCAAAGACTCCCACTACGCTATCATATTATATCAGCTTGCTTTCCTGCCAAGTTGTTGCTCTCTATTACAGTGAGGCAGCCCCACAAATGGATTCCCAAAATAAATTTTTTTTTTCTACCCACTGACTGGTCAAGTTTGCTAGTTTAACTGCATCCTTGCTTGGACTACAGACGTAGCATTTTAAATAACAGATTAGCCATATTTTTCATATATTGCTTACTATATCACTTTTAATTTGTCCACTCACCTGCATTAATTATATAATACAATTAATTTTCTCTTACTTTAACATTTTCTTGATTAACTCATGAATCTAGCAGTTCCTGTGTTTGCTGGTAGAGAATAATTTAAAATTTAAAGGTCTTTGTCTATTTTTCATGTTCGTTTTAAACTTAGAGATCCCTCTTTTTGCTTCTCTGCTCAAATGTCATTCCATTTTTTTCTCCAAATTCATAGGCTTAAATAAATTTATGAAAATAATTACAATAGAGCAAAAAGAAAGGGAAATTTTAATTTTGTTAAATGTATCAATTGTTTTTTAAAAGAGTCACATTTTATCATATTGTGTCCTGTCAAAAACCCTCTCTCCCCCAGTGTGTCCAGTTTTTATGCTGTCGTGTAATTGTTGTCCTTCCAAACTGCTTTCAGGTTCAGATCCCGCTTTTTCTTCTATTCATTCTGTCCCTGGTTTTTGCTGTTTCTTGTGTGGTTCTTCTTTGCCAGAAGAGAGGCTTTCTCCCACAAGGATTAGCTCTTTGCACATTTCCCAAAGGACATTCTGCAGCTTCTTGTGTTTTATAGGCTCTTTTCTCAAGAAATGTAAGATGTCTTCCCACGGGACCATGCCAGAGAACAGTGAAACAACAGCTTACAATCAAAAGTGCAACTTTCTTCACAACTCTGAGTTGGTTTTGCAGAAACAGCTTAAGCACTGAGATATGCCACATGGAAGTGTTCTATCAATTTCTGTCATATTCATGGTATCTGCTATATTCTAGGAAATATTGGTGCTTTAGTTGGTTTTATCGTCTTAACATTTTCAGTTTTCAGTTATAGGCCCATGGTTTATTCATTATCTTTCATAGCAGTTCCAAAATTTCATTCAGCTAGAAACTTTATTAGTCTAAAGGAATATCATAACTTTTCAAAAATGGGTCTGAAAGTTAAGTTTTTTAATCTTTGCCAATATTTTGCTTCATGTTTATTTTCCTTATTTCTCTCATAGACTAGCTGGAACAATGGTGGTTAATAAAGGCTAGAACTCTACTGGAGTTGGGTTTAATCAAATGATAACATGGCTTCACTGAAGAAACATACTGAGTTTAAAGAACACTTTCATAGACATGATCTCATTTGATCTTTTAAGAGCCCAGCAACTTGTACTTTATTTTACAGGGGAAACTCTAAGTAAGGTTGATTGAAACTAAATGGCAAGCTCATGATTGACTGTAAGCTAGTGTAACAACTTGGCTTCCTCTCCAGGCCCTTTGTATCTCATTACTAAAATAATTCCCAAATGGGACCTGCAAGTACCAGGCAATTTCTTCATGACCTCACATGTTCTTGTGTGAGACTGGAATGATTTCTTTTTAATTATCTTTGTCCACCCTAATTTCTTGTTTTCTCTTGCATTTTCAACACTCTTCTTGAAATCTTGAAACTTTTCTTCAGCCCTTCACCTGCCCTCTCACATGTGTACATAGACATTTGGCAGGTCATGATGGTTTTCCCGCTTAAGTGAGCCTTGACTTTCTCTGTATGCAATGCCCTGCCTCCCATCACTCTAGGGAGTATTGATAGGAACCACAGAACAGTCTTTTATATTAGTCCTTTCTCTCCAAAGATTCCCTGACCCCAAAATGTGATATCTAATGTTGTTTATACTTAAGCAAGATCCACTATGAGCTGTCTCATTTTTATTTCAATTGTAATATTGCTGCTTACTTCCAGTCTTGTGTTCTATAATACAAAACCTTGATTTCTCAATTTCCATCAGGTCATTTAGCTGGAAATTCAAACTTGTGCAACCACTTTGGAAATCAGTGTGGATGTTTCTCAGGAAACTGGGAGTTAACCTACCTCATGATCCAGCAATTCCAATCTTGGGAATATACCCAAGATTTGCCCAATCATACTACAAAAGCATTTGTTCAA
>NW_004949103.1:12255119-12263221 GCF_000317375.1 Microtus ochrogaster
AAATTAATTAAAAAATAAAAAAGAAATACACAGCATTAGCTATCTGACACTAGACCCATATTCTCCACTAAGGAAAACCATTGTATTAGCAAATGAGGAAGTATGAAGTGAGCATGAGTTATTGTGGGAACAAGGAAATGGCAATGTACCTAAATTTTAGCTGTTCTCTGATAAAGATAGTACTCATAATTATATATGGAGGTCCACTGTGGCCCTCCACATAAATAAAGGTATAGTGAATTAAAGATTCTCTGAAATGCAAAACCATAGAAAATTTCCAATGGGTCTGTGAGGATAATTCAGTAAGTAAAGGGTTTTTCACATGATCATGATTACCGAACTTCGACACCCCTCCCAGAACCATTTAAACTATGTGGACATGGTAATATGTATTTTGCATTTCATTGCTGGGGAGGCAGAGACTAGACGTTCCCTGGGGTTAGCTATCTTGCCAATCAGGTGAGC
The DNA here is from genome assembly GCF_000317375.1 of Microtus ochrogaster. Lineage (NCBI taxonomy): Eukaryota > Metazoa > Chordata > Mammalia > Rodentia > Cricetidae > Microtus > Microtus ochrogaster. The sequence goes on from NW_004949103.1 coordinate 12,255,585, forward strand.
TCCTATTCTCAGTGAGATACACTGACTCCAAAAGCAGCGTCTGTGGCTCATCAGGAATGATGCCTGGTCTTGTTCTTTGTACTACTGAACAAGCATGTGTGCACACATGCACTTCTCCCCATTAACACACACACACACACACACACACACACACACACACACACACACACAAAACACCAGAAGACTCATATAGCACATAAAATCTGTACAGTAGTTAATATATAATTTTTGAACAGTATAACATGCAGTTTAACACTATGCAACAGTATATTGATTGAAGAATTTCAAAAGGAGATAAAACAGGTAGTGGTGATTCAATGTTTTTTTTTTTTCTCTTTTCAGAACTCCTGAATGCAAATCTATAAAGAGTTAAATCATTTAAACTTTGCAGAAACTATTGTCTTTAAAACTGGGTTGTGAAGACATTTTCCCCAATTATTAAAGATTTGTAGGCTTCTTATACACACTAAAGTTTTTAAAATAGCTCTCATGGACACAATTATAATTTGGTAACTATGGGAATAAACCGATGCACATGTATAAAACCATGAACATATATGCATACTTATTGATGATTTTTGTTTACATATAAGTCCATGCATATTATAAGTAAAGATATGCCTATGTAAAGGGTGTGCATGTGTGTATATATACAGTCGTGTTGCTTAATTGTTGATTTTCAGACCACAATACAAGATTGCTTTAAATGAAAGACTTACTTCAAGTAAATGATCTTATACATTCTCTATTTTTTAAAATTATTATTAGAATACTCTGCATTTTAAATATTTATCATTTCTAGTTTTTAATCTTATGATTAGAGTAGGTTCTCTTCAGTTTGATATAACATGTATTACACCCTGTCTCTTTTGTTTTTCCTTTTTAAATTCAACTCTGTAGAATGGGGTCATAGATTGAGGAGAATATAGCTGATGGTCTTAGCTGTCATTTTCACATAATTTGGTACCCTCACACACATTTCTGCTTTTTCCAAAACCAACATTCTGCATATCAAATGTCACTTGCCCCAAGTGGAGATTCTAACTGAATGTAAATGCCAAATGCCTCATCTGCTAATTAATGGCATCTGCAGATACCAAGGCTAGAATTCCTTTTGATTTATTTTGTGTTCAGGCTTAAACTGTTCTTTAGGGAAACAAGTATCCTCATTTCATCAGTCCTAATAAAGCTCAATGTATTCAAATCTCTGGTAAGACTGAAGCATCTCACATTTAAAACACAGTGATTATCCCTAATCCTTGTTAAGAGAAACAGTCCAAGCGCCATGCCACTGACTCTTGAATATGTACACAAGTGGGGAGTGGTTTCTCTCCTTGGCTTCAAGCTCTCACATTGCAATGAGATTGCCTTAGGTCTGAGGCTCGTGGTATCATCATATAAATACAAGTGTAGCCCACAGCATTTTGTAAGGCACACACTCCTGAGTCCCATCCTGTGACATAAAGAGTCATTTTGTTGAAAGTGGGAACACACTGCATGCTAGCAAATTCTCAGCAGATACTAGGCATGCATTCCCCCATACTGCATTTACATTTACATCTCCAGATGCAAACCAACTCCTCATGATTTTAGGACTTGACATTTGTTCCATCTTCTTTATGGCATGCAGCTGAGCAATGAGAAAATAAATAGTAGGACTGCATCACAACCTCTGCAGGCAAGCCAAATCACAGCTTTTCAAGCAAATTTTCTAAGATGTCAGGACCTTGGCTAGAACTTTTACCATTCATGTTCTGCCTTTACTTCTCTGTTCAAGCTGGAGAAAGCCAAAAATGTTTCCTGAAGAATACCCTATGTCCCTTTGGTCAATCACACCTAAGGAGCATGCACCTAAATTCTACCACCTCCTCCATATGAGAAGAGTTCCCATATCACTCTCTGTCTTTGAATATTTGTCACTTTCCTGTGATAGTCAGAAATGTCTCTAAAACAGAAGTTTCTGAATAAATACCAACTGAGTAAATAAGGACCAAACAAATCCAATTTGTCCAGATTCTTTTCATAGCCAGTACTGAGCCAGGTATTCACTACACAATAACTACAGAGTAGTAACATGTCAATAGTCTTTCTTGTTCAGTACATTTTTAGGAAAAAGAATGTTGATGAGATTTGATGGGTGTAGCTCCTGATATAGCTAAGAGATGCAGTCTTGCAGCAAACACACTGATCCTCTGGCCTTACACGCCCCTCCGCTCCGCCCCGCTTCCACAATGTTTCATGAGCCTTAAGTGAAGGAGTGGCTTTATAGATTTAACCATCAGACCTGAGCACCAATGTTACCCCAGGAGCAATAGACCATCTAAAAACAACCACCATACCAGTCTCAAGAAACCACCTTTTGGCTGTTTATTGGGGAAGTCCATGTAATATCAACTATTTCTCCTGTCTTGGTTTCCTAGACACCAGATACTTTGTACACAGATCTCAAAAGATTCAAGCTGGAAGTGCTGTGAGAACATTCCCTTGAGGACTAGTTTTCACATATTAGAAGGTTCTGCACAAGCTGCCCCCCCCCAAAAAAAAAAGCAATCAATAGTACTATTCAGTTGTGCTGCCTATGAATAACAATGAAAAGCATGACAAGATATCCCTGAAACTTCAATTGGGTCACTTAGACCTTGCTGGTAACCAAGAATATTCTACTGGGACTTAAGGTCTGCCTAACAGGACAGAAAACATACTAGGTGGAAACCTAGCCAAATATTTGAGGCTAGTAAGGGAATAGATCTTTAGTAGAGCCAGCTACCACCACTATACTAGACCAGCAAAATTCCTAACTGCATTCTAAACCTTCATCATAATACTCACAAGTAAGTACCGCTCTCTTTCCAGTAGTTGAAGACCATCACAGAAATCTCTAACTGGCCAATACTCAGTGAATAAAGGGTCATGGGTTGCACAGCCCAGTTGGCACAGCTAAAGGACAACTGCTGCTCCCAAGGCTCAGGGAATACTGACGAAAACAGCAGAAAAATTTAAGAGTCCTAAGACCAGATAGTGTACTGTGAGATTGTGCCTCCTAGAAACAACAGGAAAGCTTTGCTCATGATGCCACAACAGCATGGCTACCTAAACAATGTACAATATCAATAGATATGATATCAGGAAAGGAAAAATTTCATAGACCTTCATTTCTAAATAAAGAACTACAGGCAATTAATAACTGCTGAAAGAAGGAGAGTTTGTATTCCATAGGGATGAAACACACTGAAATCATAAACGTAGATGCAATACTAAACAGGTGGTATTTATTATATATTTATGTATATATGTATTTTGTTATACATATATTATATATATGCGCTGTATGTTGTTATAAATGCAATGGCTATATATATATAGGATATGTGTACCTATATGTGTTTGTGTGTTATATGTAACTTTAAGAAAAATTAAAGGTCGAAAACTTGAGAAAGAGTAAGGAAAGTCATAGGAAGAACTGAAGTATATGTGTACCTATATGTGTTTGTGTGTTATATGTAACTTTAAGAAAAATTAAAGGTCGAAAACTTGAGAAAGAGTAAGGAAAGTCATAGGAAGAACTGAAGTGAGAAGACAATGGAGGGAGGAAATGAAAAAGGGAGATGATATTACTATGCTTTAATTATCAACACTTAGAATTCTGTTCTTTTCTAATGAGAAAGAGAAAGAGAGTGGATCTTGATGAGAAGGAGATGAAGAAGGACTAGCAAAAATAGAGGCAAGAAATATGCACAGAAAACCAATCCATTTTTAGTAAAAGGGAGTAAATAACCAAGAAGTGAATTTACTTTCAAAATCAGTGCTGTGAAGCAAAACCAAAGAAGGACTTAATGCAGTGAGGCACACCAGAAGTCTCAGCACTCTTGAAACAGAGGCAGGAGCATCACTAAGTTTAGGCCAGCTTGGAGTACAGAGCAAAACTCTTTCTTCCTACATAAAGGTGTTATGAGGAGTCAAATCAGGAAAGAAAAGGGAATGACATTTGTGAACATACACACTTCAAAAAAATCTCTGTAATTCAACCCAAAAATATCCAAACAGCTTCAGTCCTATGTGACACTTGCCTTGGAAATGGAGGCTAGTAGAACTTTCACACATATGTCATTATAATTCCTTTAGTTATCAAAAGAGAAGTAAACTCACACCCATTTCTAAATATCATAAAAGTTACATGGTCAAATTAAAGCCATTGTTGATTTGAATTTTAAATTTGGAATCAAGTGAAATAAGTTGCCAAGAGAAAGCCTACACAAATTCTGCAGATACATTCTAAATTGCCAAAAAATGCATGCATATCCCCTTAAATCATAAACAAAGAAAGAATTATTCTTTCCAAATTCACACCTAGGTAATGAAATCATTTGATTTTTCTATTCTGGGAAGAAATAACTTAGTTATCTCTTTTTACAGAGAGCATGACAATTTGCTCCAGAAGTTATGGAAACAAATAAGTCAGTGATGCCATTAACAAAATATACGGTAAATAAAAACAAATTGCATTTATTAAAAATACTAACATAGTTCTGTGTATCAGCTGTCCCAAATCAAGAACTTAAGTCACCAGCAAAATACAGGTGTTGATTTATATAAATTATGCTCTTGAAAATGGCGTAATATTATGAAATGCTACTGAACATAGCATCAAAAATTGAGGTTATGCCCTATAGACAGAGATCTACTTAGTATTCTGCAGATAAAGCAAACTTAAATCATTTAAAGTATTTCATATTCATAAATTGAATGGCAATGCTAAAAATATATGAAAATTGTCTTCAGAGTAATGCATGGATTCAAACACATCTACTGTAAACCCCAGCAGACCTTACAATAATTGATATAGTGCAACCTAGACAAATACTCAGTCCTAAGAATGATTGAATTTCCATCATCTGCAACAATGCAATGTGACTGTATAATAATATGTTAAGGGACAGGGGAAAGACCAGGGACAGAAGATAGATCATGTTATCACATGCATATGTTCAATCTAAAAGATATGATCTCATCGACTCAGAGAGCAGAACAGTGATTACACAAAGTGGGGCCAATAGATAGGGTTAATGGAGACATGGATATTAAGTCAGGTTAACTAAGGAGTAAGATGTCTTAGCATGCTACTTCACATTAGCATATAATGTACTGTAGATTTAAAAAAGCTACAGATGATTTTGCATGCTCTCAGCACAAAGAAATAATAAAATTTTGAGTTGATAAAAATATTGTCAGTCCTTAACTACAATTGTTATGTTTATATGCATTACTTCAGAGTAAATTTAATGAAGTGAAGAATAGTCTACCAGAATATCTGCAAGTAGAATTAAAGACTTGAAATCTGCATTTTTATATACACATAAATATATTGTATCTTCACATGCTCATGAATTAAACATGTACATAAGCATGTATCTGTCTGTTTATACACATATATTTTGGAAGTATAGTAATCAAATGTTTATGTAGATATTAGTTTGCTATTTTGTAAAGGGATAATGGAGAAAAGTATAATGAATACACCGGTATCACCTTGTAAATCATGGTCATGAATAGGATAAAAAATAGTTACTCTAGTTAATTACAGAATATAAAATGACTATTTACCATAAAATCCCATAAAACATTTCTCTCTCTAAAACGTCCATCATTAAATTATACATAGTGCTATGCAAATTCAAATGTATACACTAATTAAGTAGTGTCTTACCGCGTAGACACCTATGAATTACTTGTATAATTTGAATTTTCCCAAAGTTGTTATAAAATATTCCATCTCACAGCTAAGGCACTATAAAGGCAGCAAATTATGAAAAAAATAAAATAAAAAGGAAGAAAAAGTCAGTTTGGTACTTCATTACTCCCTTCTTCCCTAACACTAATAGGCCAATAAAAAGTTGTTTTGATTAGAAATTGGATAATGTGAGAATTAGAAGTCTCTTTACTTCTGTTTTGAGCACTCAGTCAAGAACACACATAATCTGTGAAACTAATAAACATCATTTTCCATTTTTTTTTCCTTTTGACAAATGGCATAAGTTGAGATGACCTGTTGAAAGAGCAGGGTATGTGATTAATATATGCATAGGCATATCATATCAGAAATCTAGTACCCCTTGAATGGCATCTGAGGAACAGACAAGCTGACTGAGGTCTGAGGGCACTACCTACACAGGTCTCCAAACATGAATCTCAGAAACCCATAAACAATCAGACACTAGCCAAAATTATGTATGGCTCTTTCCACCAAATGTCCTGATGTAAACTCAGCATATCTGCTCACGAGTGGTTTAACAAAACTTCAGCTAACTTCAACATCTGTGTCTTCCTCAGTGCCCATAGGAAGAGATTAAATAAAATTTTCTAAACCTCACTGTGATGAACAGTTAGGGCTAGACAATTCTTTGCTTCAGGAGCTGTCTCTGATTGAGCTTTTGTAGCAATATCTTGGGGCTGTGTCTGGGTGGCCACCCTTACTTGATTTTTATTCTTGCTGTTGCTTTTGGGCACGTATGCTCAGTGTCAGACATATTCTGTGTATGCCACTTCCATTGTTAATTTTAGCTGTTTGTAGATGGGATTACAACCTGGAGATTTACACAAGATTGGACCCATTTACGTCCTATAATAGAGAGAAGGATCTCATGAAGTATGACCTTTCTTCATAAATTTATAGTCAGTTAACAATTCCAGAGAAAGAGAATTTTTTTTCTGAGAGTTCTGCCTATCCAAACGTTACACAATCTCCTGTAAGAGATCTAAACTTATCTCATTGGTTAACTAGTGTACCGTGTTTAGAATTGTTTTTCATTTTTTTCTGTTGATGAAGTGAGAAGATATTTGTTTCTCTTCCCAGGAAAAGTCACATAACACTATGGTTTGTATTGTCATGTGACTTTCATGCTTTGCAAAACAAGAGCTTGAAAACACATTTAAGCAGCACGACCATTGCTGGAAGTTAGGTAGCTATACTCAATATCCTCTTGTTCTTTATCTAGACCTCTGAAGAATCAATCTTCCAGCTGTTGGGATCTTGGTAAATTTTAGGTATAAGATTGCTACAACCCTTTACCAACACACAAACATTTTTTTGCAGTCTAAATAAAAGAAAGTGGATATCACTGCACATTGATTTGGTGAGAAATTCATGATTTATATTAGGGTTCTATTTAACAATATCTTAAAATGTGTACCAATGCCTTGTTAGTACTTCTGTGATCTCCCTGTTCCAAGTAATGTAACAAATCATTGATTTTCAAATATGACCTTCCTGGATTTTCCCTTATAAATCATTAGAACCATTAGTGCTTAAAAAGGTTACTGAAACACAGGAGGTCAACAATTATAAAAAGGTGAATATATGGTAAATGCTATTGTCAACTACATAGATGAGGTTATTTCACTAGTCATTTCTTTGAGATATATGAGTTTATCTTAATTATTTTCTTTTTGAATCCATTTTATTAACAACCTATAATATGTGTCTATTGATGTGTTTGGTATTGGAGTCAGATACCCTGTGACTATATTAATATTCATTACTTCTTATAGGGATTTTAGCAACTAAAGCTTTAGGCATTTTTTTAATTAATTAATTTATTTATTAAAGATTTCTGCCTCCTCCCCGCCACCGCCTCCCATTT
>NW_004949103.1:12264877-12287930 GCF_000317375.1 Microtus ochrogaster
GGGAATATACCCAAGAGAGGCCTTATCATACAACAAAAGTATATGCTTTAGGTATTTAAAAATCAGAAAAATACACATTATAAAAACATGAATGAGGTGTTACTTCATCCATTCATTGACAGACAGTCTTGTGCTTTGGTAAATATTTCAAGGAAAGGTTATACTTTGAATTTTTCTCAAAGTAAAAGCATAATCTCTGTTGGCTGTTTTCTCTGATCAGTTCTATTAGGTTTTTGCTATTCTTTATTTCTACAGCTATTTTTTTGAAATTCTCAAATTTAATTTAGTTATTATAACCACTTAGCATATGTTGATAATATACTTCAGCATAGCATTTTTAAATATATTTAACAAAAGAGATCATGAATATCATTGAATGGTGCATTTGAAAATCATTAAAATAGTAAATAATATAGAAACAATGCAAAAAATAAGAAAAAATACATGCTGAAATAAAGCAATTTACAGGTTTTCATATTAAGTAAATAAGTAAAAATAGGCTATATAGTATGACACCATTGAGTACAATTCAAGCTCTTCTATTTTCTGGATGTAGGTACTCATGTATTAATTAAAGTCTCTAGGCCTCCTTTTCCTTATATTTAGAAGACAATGACAGTTTGTTGACACAATGTATTCAATATACTCAGGAAAATACTTGTGAAATAGTGATTGTTGAGTAAGTTATAATCAATAATTAGAAATTTTATATTTATTCTTGGGTATACTAGTATGTTTCTATATTAAATTTTTCTCTCAAATAAGTCATTTTGCTGTGTGTTCCTTGATTTTTATTGCCATTAACATTGTGTTCCTATAAAAATATGTTACATACAAATGTTAAAATTGGCATTTCATTCTCTAATGTCAATTAATATTCTCTTATATGTATAAAAGCTTATCTAAGAGAGGCAAAATTATAATTGCAACTTTGTTCTTAACTTGAATTGGAATATGCTGTATTTAGTCAGCAAGTAAAATGTTAATATTCACTCTTTTATATTTAGAAGATGGCTCTTTGTAATTCATATTCTAGGAAATATTACAAAGGGACATTACATCTATGGAATTCTCATTGTATTCTTACTAAAACATTAAGATAATTCATCAGATAATTCACATCTGTACCAAAATTAATAACATTTTTTTACTATGGAGACAATCCTTTAATATCCTGTTGAAACCAAGAAGATAATATTTCATTTACGCTTTCTATTTAACCCCATTTCTATTAATACCCATAAATGATATTAGTAGCTTGCTATTTCCTTTGTCAAATATAAATGAATGCCATAATATAAATTATACAACACTCAATGATATTTTGTTCTATGAAACAGTTTATAGAGCATTTGAATTAATGTAACTGATGAAACATTAAATAAAGTATAAATTTGCTAATTAAACAATATTTTAGAGACATTTTGTAGTTTTATAGAGAACCTTGATATTGGTCTAACAGTATGTTTGGTGGGTTAAGAGATGGAGGTGAATTTGGGAAGAGCTGAGGAGGAAAAGGAAATGTGTTTGATTTAAATACACTATGTGAGATTCTTAAAGACTTAAGAATGTTAATTAAAAAATACATATAATCAGTTTATAGGTTATCAGCATATATTTAGGGGAAAAACAAGAAATGGTTCAAGAGATAATAAATATAGAAAATAAAAGGTAGAAAATTATGGAAGCATAAAGGTAGATGTGAAGAGAAAACAATTTAAAATAATAATGCTTCTGTCGCCCATGCCGTGGAGTGACTCTGAGATGCAAAATGGCAGTAACAATTCTTTCATTCATACTTATTAGACTTATACTTAATTGCATCACCATCTGGACTTGCTTTACTGAGTTTCTCTGTTAAGTGGAATGTAAGTATACAATAATAGAAAAATGTGTATACATGCATATATACACATATAATATACTATTTCCAACACTATAGAAAGACAAAAGTATAAACTTTGTCTTTCATATTAACTTCCAAGTAAGTAGAGTTAATATATATCCCGAAGAAACTGACTCTCTACCTAAACCTCCACCTTTGTAGTCAATTCCAGATATGTTTACAAGAATATCAGTATGCTTAATTTATGCTAACATTTCTGTCTCTCAATCTTGTCCACCTTCTACCGATGTCTATGTTTTACGATTTCTTGCACAATGCCTCTCCACTTTCTTTAGCATTCTCTGCCAGTATCCATTAATATAAAGTTACCTTTGCTAACTTATCAAATTCATCTGTCTTCTAATGTTCCATTCACTACGAATTCTTCCACATGCTTCAGTCATTTTATACCTCCCCAGATAGTTCGCAGTCCGATTAAATAAATATCTCCTCAAAAAATTATAAAATATTGTCACTAAGTATATAAGCATTCTTAATCATAGTTCTTACACATTATGTTTGATATTATCTTTAAAATCAGTGGCATATGTTTAAATCCACATTTGGAAGAATTCCAATTTTCATGTTGAAAATATTACTTAAATGAAAATATCAAAGGCATACATTTTTATAAAGGACTAATACCTGGACCCTGCCATTAACAATATTTATAAAATAGTGGATATGGCTGGCATGTTATTAATCATCACTCCATCATAATTTGGTAAAAACTATTAGAATTTATTATTTCTTAATAAAAAATTAGCACAAATTTTAAGTGAAAAGAAAATCACCAACATTTTGGTAGTATACCATTAAATCATACACACAGCAAACACACTTGCAACCATCTTTAATACTGAACATTTTTCTGGACCTTTACAACGTGTAAAGGTTAACTTGATTCTTAAGAACAAAAGAGATAAGAATCACCTTATTTTAAATATAAATTTAAATTACTTAAGATTTTCTCAATATGTATATGCTATCAATAATTAGAGAGGTTAATAAAAATTCTGGGAATAAATATAAGAACAAATCAGAATGTTCCCTGATACCATTAACAGCAAGTGTAAATCTGTATAAACTACTATATCTAATAATAAATAATGATTTTAAGGCTCTGGAGAAGTATTTAAAGATTATAATAATGTGACTTAATACTATAAATATTTCAAACAGCAATAAATTGAAAGTTGAATGCAATTTGAACTTAAATCCTTCCAGTGTTGATTGTGGAGGTTTATAAGTTGATCTTAAAATTTTTCTGGAAGGTCAAAAGGCTAAGAATGTCTGTGATATACTTGAAAACTAACAAAATTGAGCACCAGACCTCCCACATATTAAAACTATTTCAAAATTATATCTTTTGAGACTGCATGATAAATGGGTATTAAATGACAAATGGGTCATTGGAGTCAAATATAAAATTCTAAGTAACAGCCATAAAAATGCACAAGTCAAAGGTCATATTAAAGTCAAATGAGAGGAAAATATATTGGTCAATAAATGATGAAAGTGATATTGATTATTCTCTTATGAAAAGAATATATTTATGTAATACTATGAACAAAAATACATAAACCTTACATTTAAAAAATAAATATTAAAATAAACATTTCAAGCAGTTAAAATGACAAGTGGAAAAAACACTTTATGGAATTAGTTTGTTTCACAAAATAAAAATAAGTCATGAAAATTAGGCTGACATACAGAATTAATAACTCCAATTGAAAATACAATATAAAAGAATAAAAGTAAATTACACTCTTGGAAAGATGTTCATAATATCTTAGCCAAAGTGTTTCTCGTGTGTTATTTCACCCCACATATTAGTTTTTAAAGAAAATTCCTCCCAGTTTTCCACAGAAAAAATCAGAATAACATGACATTAATAGTTCTAATATCACATCTCAATAAATTAAAATTATATGAAGTTACTCACTAGTAGTCATAGACAGTGAATGGAGCAGAGATATTGTTAATGACAATATAGACATTGTCTATTGATAATGGACAATGAAATATCATTTCTTACCCTTCAGAATTTCAAATCACAATTGATTATAATAACCAAGATGACGAGAATCTGAAGAAGTCTCCATCGATGAATCATGTGAGGTGCAGAAGCCCTGTGAATCTGCTCAGTAACTCTTCCATTTGACTTTTAGGATTGTAGATCTCATGCCTGTGCAGACCTGGTTTCTAAGCTCATCCTCACAGATCTGCACAAACTGAGTGGCAGAGGACATCAATTTATTCTCTCTCACTGCTAATGGAAGGAAATCTAAATTTGAAGAAATGCCAAATAATTCACAGTTGCTCCAAGAAAAGAATCTCTCCCTCTCCATAATCCTCTCTCTGGATCATTTCTGCCACTCCTTACTATTTGAAAATAAATCACTAAAATATTTGCATCTCCACACCTGCCAGTTTTTCCTGTATGTATATGATTTCCTTATTCTGATAAAGACAAAGAAATCATATTAAAGTTCACCTTTATCCATCCCTTTTTTAACTGAAAAGAGATTTCTTTTGTACATTATTTTTTGGTTGAAGTTTCTCCTCCTCCAATTCCTCCAGATTCTCCTTGCTTTCCAATTTATCTAATTCTCTCTCATTAGGAAATAAGCAGACATGTAAAATAATGAGAATGATGGGGATTAAAATAAATGACTACAAAATAAACTAAGATTAAAAAAATCCAGAATAAGAAGGGGGAAAAACAAAAAGGAGCCAAAAAGACACAAGAAATGCATATAGACCCTGAAACAAACACATTTAAACATAGAAAATTCAAAAAACAAATTTGGAAACCATAATATGCAAGTAAAACATCTGTAGCAATAAACAAACAAACAACAAACCCTGACAAAGCATTATAAAACAATATACCTTCAGAAAGCCCTTGAGTTTATTTTGCATTGGCTACCTACAGCTGAGCATGGGAATCTGCTCTTAAATGGGAGTGATTTGATGGAGAGGGATTTCATGGGGAGGAATTTGATAGAGAGGGACTTCATGGGGAAGCATTTAATGGAGACATTCTATTTAGGATTCAGTGTTCCAAGGTCTCTCACTCTCTGCACAACAAAAGACCTCATTTTAACTTGGATGTAGCTGCGGAAATTCTATTGGAAGCAAAAACATTTTCTAAGCATCTTCATCATCTATGGGAGGTGACCTCAAATTTGTGAGAAATTATTCAATCAAGTACTCTAATCATGTCTATATCCACATGACATTATTTGAGACATAAAGGGAATAATATTTAACAAGAAAATACATCACAACACTGTATGTCTTGGGGAATAATGGAAAACAACCACCTGTCCATTATTATAAGTGATGAATAACCAAAGGTGCACAGTGTAACGACTGATGGTCATAGACCTTAAGAATAAAGTAGGTGACCAAAAGTATGGTTACAGATGCTTACGTGAAGGGACAATAAATACACACAGAACATTTGGTTGACAAATACAAAGTAAAATATATAGTCATTCAGCGTTACCTGTACATTAACTTTAGGACACTGATTATCTTTCAGGTTGGAAGCTGGGGAATGAGACTGGGAACAAGTAAATGCCTTAGTATCAGTCTCGCGATCATCACAAGACACGGAGAGTTGAATAAAGAACTTGAAAATGACATCAAATACAACTGACGGATAGGTGTAGAACACATTAAATTCTTTAAGCTACCGATTTATGAGACAAAATTCTTTCTTGTTTAGAGTTATCCTCTACATTACAGGATATCTAAATATTTAATGATTTCTGTCCACTAGATGCCAGTAGCAAACCTCACCATTTTACCATTGGGAAAGTATGAAATGGGGCAAATATTTTGTGTGGGAGTAAAATTGAACTCTGGGCGAGAAAAAATACAGTGTCAATTTATCCATTAAACAATTTCCTTTTTCTCTTTATTTAAATTATGTTGATGTAATATGATAATATATTGTAATTCTTATATATTTGATTTTATACAATATTGAAAATAAGCAGGGAGGTGGTGGCGTATGCCTTTAATCCCAGCACTCGGGAGGCAGAGTTAGTTGGATCTCTGTGAGTTCGAGGCCAGCTTGTTATACAAGAGCTAGTTCCAGGACAGGTTCCAAAGCTACATAGAAACCCTGTCTCAAAAAACAAAACAAAACAAGAACAGCTTTATGGAGAGATTGCTCAGTGGATAAGAACACCGACTCCTCTTCCAGAGGTCCCAGGTTAAATTCCCAGCACCCACATGGTGGCTCACAACTGTCTGCTACCCTAGTTACAGAAAATCCAGCAAACATACATGCAGACGATATTGAAAATAACTGTCACCATATGGCCATGTAAACCAATCATAAGATATACTATATTATACACAGCTGAAGGAAAAAAAAAACAAAAAACAAAAAAACAAAAAAAACAAGAACAAAAGGCCGGGCGGTGGTGGCGCACGCCTTTAATCCCAGCACTCGGGAGGCAGAGACAGGCGGATCTCTGTGAGTTCAAGACCAGCCTGGTCTACAAGAGCTAGTTCCAGGACAGGCTCCAAAACCACAGAGAAACCCTGTCTCGAAAAACAAAACAAAACAAACAAACAAAAAACCAGGAACAAGTAAATTAGAAACTTTTCAAGTTGTTGGGATTGTTTGAAGTTAATACATCAAGGGGGGGGGGGATTTTCTATTTTTAGTTAAAGACCTGCAAAGGTTTTTCCAGGTTATAAATGAGGAGAAAATAATGAAAATCTTCCTCCTGAGGCAGATGGGAACAAACACAGAGACCCATAGCCAGACCTCCAGCAGAGAGTGAGATAGCTTGAAACACTCAGCATGTCTCCATCTAGTCCTTCCCCTCAGAGCTCAGGGAACCCTGGGAAAAGGAGATGGAAAGAGTGTAAAAGTTAGCAGGATTAGAGGACATTAAGAATTCACGGCCCTCTAAATCAAAAAGATCAAAGCCTCAAAGAAAGTGAGACACTATGTTCAGAGTCTGCACAGGTCTACACCAACTGGGAGTCTAAGAATTGAAAGGAGAACGGGACAAATGTCCCCATCCCTAAGACAGAGGCAATCTCAAGCTGATAATCATTTGCAAGTGAAAATTTAGTTTTCTCCAAGGAAGGTTCACTAGGAAAAAAACTACTCTTAAGAGTAGGCCCGTGCCCAAAAGTGAATGGGCACCAGAAAAAGAAACTCAATGATATCTTGAGAGGTTCCTTGTCTCACGGTATTGTGTCTGGGCTTTTCCATGTTTTTGTTTTGTTTTGTTTATAAATATATTTTCTTTCTCTTTTTACTTTGCAGCTCATACACACACACACACACACACACACACACATATGACTTTTAGTGTTTCATGGGGTTCCTGAGTGTGCAAATGGTTGTGTCTCTATATCTATATCTCTTTCTTATCCCTTTTCTTGGCCTCTTTTTCTTGTGTTTGTTTGTTTTGTCCTATTCTAATGTGTTAATTTTAGTTTTTTCATATATATATGAAATATATATGAATACACACACACACACACACACCTTTTTATCCCTTAGAATTCTGGTTGTTTTCTAATGAGAGAGATAGAGGAGTGGATCTGGATGGAGTGGTAGGTGGTGGAGAGGAACTGTGAGGAATTAAGGCAAGAAAACTATAAACAGGATACAGCATGCAAGAAAAAATCTTTTCTTAAAAAATGAACAGAA
Source organism: Microtus ochrogaster (assembly GCF_000317375.1). Classification (NCBI taxonomy): domain Eukaryota; kingdom Metazoa; phylum Chordata; class Mammalia; order Rodentia; family Cricetidae; genus Microtus; species Microtus ochrogaster. The sequence continues at coordinate 12,272,455 of NW_004949103.1, forward strand.
AAAGGGAGGCTAGAATTTAAAGTTGAAGCAACTTGAAGGAAACAGTATTCTTGTCATACTATTATAGAATGGTCAACTCCAAAAGAGCTGACAACAGAGTCTCAAATTTTCATGTTTTCAGTGACAGCAGCTCATATATGCAGAACAAATGGTTGTGAGAAAACACAGACCAATGCAGCCTGTGACAAGTTGGGACAGGCACCTCTCAAGCCAACATAAACAATGTTGAGGCCCATTCTGTCTATGGGCTTAATGACCACTCTTTTAAAACATATGTTGAACTGTGGCAACTCATTACATTGGCAGTGAGCTTACGTAAATAACTGTCGTACATTCAGAATGCTGAGCCTTGACAGGTTGAAAACTTCATCATTAAAAACCTTACTAAGATTAAGATGAATATATGCATTCTCTACAATTTAATTTTCAAAAACTGTTGTCCCAAATATCAAATTGGGGAGCTTGTTTTAGAAACAGATAACCTGGGTGAAAGACTGCACAAAACCATGCAAAAGATTTGAACTATCAACAGCAATCTTGTATGAGGACAAATTCTGTTTTCAAAACATGCACATCTTTCAGAGCTGAGGTGACTCGCACAGTCTAATATGTCAATGGTATAATAGTCTGCAGATAACCAAGTGGAACAGATTAAGTTAGTGGCAAGGGCACACTCACAGAAACCTTTGAAAATAATTGCAACTTTGAGGGTAACTGAAACCTTCAATTGTCATCAATGGTTTCCATGCAATCTAATTTTATTTTTCTTTTTTCAACATATATTAAAGTAAGTAGATAATTCAAATAGATGACACAGGGAATGTAGACATCTCAACCTAAATTTTGACAGCTGAAATATTTGGAAGGAAAATATCTAAGAATATTTCTAGGATTTGAGAATCTTCAAAAGTTCCTTAGAGACAGAAAACAATAATAATAAAAAGGAAAATAGAAACTTAGGCTCGATCTAATGTTAACAATACATTGATAAATCTTTAATTCTTTAACTGAAATGTCACCCCATTAGGAAAAAATAATAAGAATGCAACAAATCCAGAGAAAACAGAAATGGTTTGGGCCAGTGACTCCTGGCAGGATAGTTACATGACTTGAATAAGTTGCTAATAACAAGATAAACTAATTGAAAATGAGAAAAAGTCTAGAAATTCCAGAAAGAAATCTGTAAGTATAGCTAAAAGATACTTGAAAACAAAATTACTATAAAAATAGTCTGGAAAATGCACATAGTTAGCAAAATGAAATATCCTCCATTAGGTAGCATGTTAAACAACCAAAAAGTACAACAATTGTTGGTAAAACTGAAAAAATGGTACAATAATTTTAGAAACAGATATGATAATTTGATTACATATATATTTTTGCTGAATATGTTTGGTATTACAGAGAGAGAGAAGAAAGGAGGCTATCTCTTTCTGAAATTCTATGAATATTTTATGTACACTTTTCAAAAACTTTCCTGCAAGAGACTTGATTTTGACATGTGTTTTTGATTCTAACATTATGTCATTAGCATAAATGAATTGCACAAAATAACAGATTCTCTATGATATTCCCATGCACGTATTCCTTCTTGTTTCATTTTTCTCTTACTCCTGTTTTTCCTAATTGGTTTCCATTAAAGTTTCAGCCGGGTGATGGTGCCGCACGCCTTTAATCCCAGCACTCGGGAGGCAGAGGCAGGCGGATCTCTGTGAGTTCGAGACCAGCCTGGTCTACAAGAGCTAAAAAAAAAAAAATAAAATAAAATAAAGTTTCATAATCTTTTCTTACATTACACATATGAGACAAATAGCATATTTGTACAAGTTTTTTTTTTGTTTGAAGTTCTAGCATCAACACCATCATTTTTCTAGGAAAGGATTGATTTTACTTTTATAAATTGTACTTATTTTTATTTTATATCATTGGTGTTTTGCCCGCATGTATGTCTGTGTGAGAATGTCAGCTCTTGAAGTTATAAACAGCTGTCAGCTGCCATCTGCGTTCTGGGAATAGAACCCAGGTGCCCTGGAAGAACAGCCCTTAACCACTGCCTCATCTCATCAGCCCCTGATCCATTCTTTAAGAGAGTACTCCATTGTGTTCACATACTCCATGTCCTTTATCACTTTCTCCACCAACTGACACCTATGTGAATTCCAAGTCACGGTGACTGGAAATTGTGTCATGGTAAGCATGGGTTTGCAGATGTCTCTGTGGTACATTAACTTTGACTTCAACTGTATCTACAGCCATGGTATACGTGGATTTTTAGTTTTCTCTGCGCCTTTAATGATGATTTCAATAGTTCTTTGGCAGCTTCTTTTCCCAGCACACTTGTCAGCAATGGTTGTTCTCACTTTTATTGTAGTGAGATAGAATCTCAACTTCATTTTGGTTTGCACTTTGCAGAAGGGTAAAGTTTTTCATTGACCATAGGTGTTTCACGTATTCATTGATGATACATACTTTTTTTCTCTTAAATTGTGTCTGTTAGGGAAATGGGAGGCAGTGGCAGGGAAGAGACAGAAATGTTTAATAAATAAATAAATAAAATAGTGTCTGTTCAACTAATTCTCCCACTTATCAATTGGATTACTCATTTTAAGTGTTTTATTCTCTATTTAGTTTAGATATCAATCTCCTGTAATATGAATTATTGTCAAAGATTTTATACCATTGGGTAATCTGTCTCTTCACTCTGTAAATTGTCCCTTTTGCTTCATAAAAGCTTAAATTGGATTAAATTTGTGGATTCTTGTTATTATTACTTGAACAAAAGGAATCTTAAGTTAATCTCATCTATCTATAAATCTTTAAACATTGCTCTTATTTGCTCCTGGAAATATAAAAATTTCAGGTCTGATATTAAAGGCTTAGATCCATTTCTCATCTGAATTTTGTATAGGATAATGGGCAGACATACAGTTTTTGTCTTGTACATAATGATATCCAATTTTTCAGAAAATATTTGCTGGACAGAGTGTGTTTTTTCAATGCATTTTTGAGACATATTATGTTCATTTAATTTTAAATATTTTGCCAATTATAAAATCATTGTCTAAGCTTTATATGAGTTTGAATATATTCTGACAGGTACCTCACAATATGCATAATTAGAATGATAATGAAAATATTTCTGGAGACAATAAGAAGGCTATGTGGATAAAGATGCCTGCCACTTAGACCAATGGTCTAAGTTTGATCCCCAAAACCCACAAAGTAAAATCCAGTAGCTGGTTCATCCAGGTTGGTCTCAGACCTCACAAGTTGGATCTTGGAATTTGCCACCATATCCAAATAAGCAAATAATCATGATTATAACAGTTTTAATGTCTCTAGGTAAGTTATTACATACCATAATTCTGTTGCTCTCATTATTGTGCTGGGAGTCAAAACTAGGACTTGGAACATGATTAGCAAACACACTACCATTGAGTCACATCCTCAGCCCATTATCTACCCACTGTGAAATATTTTGGTTACATTCAATGGGTATGTTATTTATTATATTCAGCTATATAAAGCATATTAACTCCTTACTAAAATTGCTACCCTTTCAATAGAGGGTGAAAATGGTTTCTTATTTACATTCATTTCCATGCTGCTTACATTAACATATGGAATATGATAAAAAATATCAATGGTTATTTGTTGAATGGAGTAAAAAGACTATCAGAGTGCAATCTTACACTCCTATAAATGTTTGAGTCTGCTATTTATGTCTTCATGAAAATAGACATTTTAAGAAGCTGAATGACTTGCTGAATATTTATAGTTAATATATATTGCCAGAAATTGAAAAATGTTTTTCAATAATCTGGGTAGAATTGTTTAAATGTTTTAGAAATTAACTTAAAATATTCTGCAAAACATGAATATACACACATCATTTAATAATATGGAATGGATTGTAATTTGGGGAAACTAAAGCATATATAAATTATGGGTGAATTGTGTGTCTGCACATTATCTCTTCAAATAATTTTCACACCTTGTGAGGCCTTCAGTTAGATGCAATCATTCTTTTCCTTACATAGATTGAAAGAACTCTAAGAGTAGTATTTACACACCTGTTTATTTATTTTTAGTAGAAAATTTTGTGATTCTTTGATAGACTTTTTTAAATGTACAACTTTTTGCTTCTTTCTCTAAAAGTCAATTAGAAGGCATAGCATTGCTGGGAGTAGAAAAATATTAGTTTATTTAAACTTTTTGCTTAAATTTAGGTTTGAGTCTATGTGCTTCCTGGATACTTTAGATAATTTCATGTATTACAATTGTCTTTGATAATTTCTATTAATACATCTAAGTCCTGCGCTGACTGTAGCACTTTCCAAATTAGATGTCTGAATGCCAGGAAGCCAGTTGTTTGCTTCCTTTGTCACTTTTCTGAGGGTTAGGCACTTACTTCAAAGAAGTCAACTTCAGATTCAGCTAGAATCTCGCTCTGGCTGATCAGTGAAGATTGTTGGTAGAAAGCCAGAAAAGGAAATGAAGGCTTTCATGTTTCCAAATATAGGAAATACATATGTCTTGAGTGCCCTGTAATGAACTGTAAATAGCTCTTATAGATGCAAAGGAAGGGGAATTTAACCACACGATTCCATTTAAAAACTGAAGCTGTAGGAACAGGAAGCTTGTGTTTATGTGCATTCAACATCCACTTTGTGCAAAACTGAAAAACTTGTGACATGCAAAACAAGACACCCAAATAAATCTAGCCCTTAGTATTTCTGTAAGCAACATCCCAGCCTGTCTATTAATTAAAAATATATTTTAGTTTTTAAAAAGTATGTGTCTTTGTGTGTAGGCATATATGTGTACACCCAATTGCCTGGGGAGGACAAAGGGATTGGATTGCTAAAAACTAGAATTATAGGCAATTATAAATTGCTAGATATGCTTGCTAGATCTCAAACTTGGATCCCCTGCGAAAGAAGTACATTCTGTTCATTGCTGGGTATTATCTCTAGTCAATTTATATGTCATTATTATATTGTGTTTGCTTCATTGTTATCATCATTATATTTATTTACCAATAGTTTTATATGATTACTCAATTCCAAAGTGATCTGTCAGTGATATTAACTAGACACAAATGCTTTGTCAAACCAATCAGTAACTATTAGAGATTCCAGCTCATCATCCTTACTACACTACCATACTAATAGCCTTTTAAAATTAATTTAATTATGTATGTTTATGTGTATCTGTTATATGGAAAAATCTGATGCATATGCATAGCCTCATGACTGCACGAAGGCAGTTGCCATTTCCATTACTTTCAACATTTAAATTGATTTTTATTAAAGTGTAATCATTTACTTTTTCTGTGAAGTTTTGGAGTAAGTAGTAACACTTTTTATTAACTTAAATACAAATATAATTTCCTTAAAGAAAGCATCAGCATGGTGCATTTGAATAAACAGGTGACTCTGGTTCTGATCCAAATTAATTATGTGAACTGGAATGGAGCTGATTCATTGGGTCTGTTTCTTTCTCTGTAAAGCAGACATTTGGTTGAATAAATGAAGATAATTTTCTGGCACAAGCACTATCATGTCACCTTAGATATTTGTTTTTTAAAACATCTATCAGTTAGGAACAAGTAAATGGGCTGTTAAGTTAAAGCACTTGCTATTGAGCCTAAAGACTGAGTTTGCTCTGTGGAACTCACGTGGTAAAATGAGAGACTTTTGACTTCTCTTTGTGCTTCATGGCATATACTCAGGAGTACACACACACACACACACACACACACACACACACACACTTTAAAGCTTTAAAAATCTAATGGTATATAAACCTTGAGCAATCACAAAGCAGCAAGTCTCTTCATTGTGGTTTTAGAAGCAATTAATCCATTTTCAACATGCACAATTGTTATTATTGTCGATGCTCAATTTTAAAGATTCTACCAGAGATGCCTTTTCATCTTTAAGGGTGTTCATGAACATTTACAGTTACAAGTCAAGCATAACATATGATTCTGATCTTTATTTAGTAATCAGCTATCAGGACTCCGACTCTCCATGCAGTGATCCTTCAACAGATAAAACTCGAGAACTTCTATGATTTCTTTCCATAATTTACTCTCATTTTAAAAAATATGGACATATTTTGAGATCTTGTACTTACTTGGCATTGAATATTTGTTTATTGAAATTTATGTAGTTAGATCTGATTTTTAGGGTTTTTTTTCATTTACTTTGACTTTAAAATGGTCAGTCAAATACTAGGTTGTAAAAGTGAGCCACAATTAGTAGAAGAACAAGGGCATATCTTCACCCAGTGTGAACCCCTGCTATACTGAATGTTGGCACATGTATTTGAAGATTGCCTTCAGATACTTCAAACCTGATGCTCATGTGCCGTTTTCTTTATGTGACATACTCATCAACTGAGACTTGGTCCTTCCTCTCATTCCTCCATATCCCCCAGCCCATATAGGAACTGGAATCTAATCTCTTTCATGGTTGCATATTTTAAAATATTACACAACCCTTAAGACCTTGGCCACCTCTGAGAAAATGCTTCTCACTAAAATTGATACCTCAGATATGTTCTTCAGTATTTGTAGCGAGCCGGACAGGATCGCCATTACAAGACGGTGCCGACATCCTCTCTTGTTGAAAATAAACAACTCCATGTTTGGCTATGCCTCTGGGAGCTGCATGTCCCCCGCTTCCCACATGCACGGTGGATAAGGGTCCTTGAACCTATCCCGACGCAGTCTGGTGTCAGCTGATGGTGGCAGCCAATCACAGGGCGACCTGTGTGCCAATTCCCTATGTAAGCAGCTGCCTTAGTGCTCTCGGGGCTCTCTTGCTTCATGCTCCTTCAACCAAGGGCACTCCAATTAAAGCGTGATCTGAGAAGAATCCTCTTGTGGTGGTTGTTCTTTCTCGCTGGTCGAGAAGTTCACTGCAAGTATTTTCTTCCACTAAAAGTATTTGTTACTTTTTGCATACTACTTGAGAAAATACAATTAATTGTGTGTTTACAATTAATTAATTGTATATTGTATAATTAAATAATTACAATTAATTAATTACCTAAGTGATATTCTGAATGAACAGTAGCCAAATTCTTCTTGTTCCACACTCCTTCCTTTTCTTTATTCCTAGTGATGAATTTTTATAGTTCACTTTAAAGCAGGTGACCTGGAAAATGAATCTGTAAACACACTCTTTTAAGAAAATGGCCAGGTAAATAGAGGGCAACTAAATCCACCGAGACTGGTATTTTGGTTTAGACAAGGATTAAAATAGATACTTTGAAAGTCTAAAGACTGTTCTTATAATCTTAGGTCAGTGACAATATACTATGACTCTCATTTTTTCATGTGTGATACAAAAATCACCTTCGTTAATTTTGAACTTATATTTTATGCTCTGACAGAAACATATGAACAAGACTATAAAAACATAGGAATCAAGAAACTGGTTCCACTTTACACCCACAACCCAGGAGCTAGTCAAACATGGTGAAGAACTAGCTATCATTTATTTATAAATTTGTGCTTTGTTTTATATATGACTTTTGCATATAACTATCTTCTTTTTCTTTCTCCTTAAGATTCAACTACATCCTTTCCCATTATGAATCATGGCAACAAACTTGTTGTTAGATCCCTCACAAAGATGTGGTAATGAAAACAAAGCATCTATGTTTGCTGATAACTGCACTCATACACAGAAACCTTCTCCACAGCATGTGACTATAGATTAATGCTGCTCACTCTCACAGACAAGCGCTTTCATCTTTTCAACAAAATTATGCACTATTTAATTAATCAGTCTTTCCCCACTGTCTGGTAAGAAGCCTACACTTTTGATTTTTCTTCTAGTTAAGGCCTCTATTTCTATAGAAGTAATGACTGACTTGAATTGCTCTAAGATGCACAGGATTGCTTGACTCCTTTAGCACCATGTGTTTATGCAGACAGCCATTTTATCAAGTTTTATACCATTTAATTGCCTATCATCTATTACTAATTTATCATTAATCTTTTTATCATCAACTTAGCATGTATCTAGCTATATTGTATCAGTCATGCTCTGTCTATCATCTATCAATATAGCATCTAATTACCTATTATTTGCATCTATCTATCTATCTATCTATCTATCTATCTAATAATCTGTTATCTAAATATGTAATCTATGTATGCATCTACGAATTTATCATCTAACATCTGTTTTCATAAATCTTTACTTAATATATCATCTATTGATCTACACATCTATCATTTATCAACTTAAAATATTTAAATTTTCTCTCATTTATATGTTACCTATATATCATTTGTCATCTATCACTTAACTATTAACTATTCATGCATCAGATAACTGATCTAATAATCTATCTTTGTTATTCTTCTCCCAGCTTACATTTTTATTATCTTTCTATATAAATCATCTCTTGTGCAACCTAAACTTCCACTTCTGCTTGCCTAAGTTCAGTGGGAATACCAAATGGGCACTGCACTACTCCCTGCCCCATGTGTGTTTCTTCTCAGTCCATCTCCAATTTAGTTATTAAAACTTTGACCAAAAATTGAGTTTATTCTTTCAGACTCCTCTATTCATTTTATTGAGATTTCAACTAATCCTCAACACTTCTGATATTTCATTTCCTGAACCAAAATGGTTGGCTTACTAGGCTATTGGGATCACTGTCATCTGCTGTTCCTTTCTTGGAACAATATCACCAGACATCCAGACAACTCATGCACTCACTAACTCACATGGCCATTTATCCCCTGCTCAGCTGACCCATGTGTGGTGGTTAAGAATATATCCCATCACTTGCTAATTTTTCTTGCACTCACATGTTAACATATTCTTTAATTGGGATATTTCATATTGTTATTTTCTTTGTTATAATAAGAATGCATGTTTTTGACAATAATGTCTTTGTTCATTTCTTAATTGGCAAAAAGTGGAAATTAAATAAATATATGTTTCCTAACCAGAAGAATCTTTGCTGTTTGTGGCAATAGTTTTCATCTGAATTTTAGAATGTGGGCTTCTGTTATTTTGGTGTTTTCTTGTTTTAAATTTTAAAAACATTTTTGAGACTTTAATCTAATTACAAGTTTTCTCCCTTACCTTTCTCCCTCAAAACCTTTTTATAATGCCCTTTCCACCCTCAATAAATCCATGGCATCATCGTTTATTATTGCATATGTAAATGTATATACATATACATTCTAAATATAACCTGTTAGGTTTACATAATATCATTTGTTCTATATAATATTATTTGATCTATATAATATTATTTGCATATTTAAAATTTTTATTATTAATTAGCAAGTTTGCTACTTTGTCAATATTAGATTTTCTGTAATTTTAAAATATTGTTTGCTGTAGAAAAACTAGAAAGAACACATATTTTAAAAATTGAAAAATTTTATGCCTGTTTCTCAAGGGAAAAAAGTAAAATGATTAAGGTTGTTTTGGCCACTAGTCTTACATCTGTTAATTTCAGGAGAATATCTGTTAAGCTTCCTGGCTCTCTTGTCTACAATCTCCCTCTTCCTTCCGGTTCTAATTCAATTTCTCTGACAAGTTGGACATGATTTCTCTTAACACTTACATCCCCCCATCAAGGCAAATGCAGTCTGCTCAAACATATGGTCTCTTCTGGACAATATTTTAACTTTAATTTATTCTGCACACTCCTTTGACTTGACAGTCTCTAGGGACCATGAATGCCTGGGCTGGAAGCAGATCAGATGGAGGTCTCTTGGACGTAGGGGCTAATAAGAGGGTTGCTTAAGATTTCTCACAGACAGCAACTGTGCTGCATGGCGATTCCCCGGAAGATGGATGTTGCACAAATATCTACTCACTCCAGACAGAGAAATGACGACACACCAAAGGGAGAGAAATTTTTTTCAAAGTCTGACTTGATAAACCAAGTTTACAAAGGCAACTTACAGAAATGAAGTCTGTGAGGGAGGTGTACTTCCAGAATCAAGGGGAACTAAAAGGCAGCCCTCACTGAAATGTTACCCCACCATAGGGGTTATTGCAGGAAAGCTGCCACCCTGCAGGGTCTGCAGGCACTTCAACAGGTTGCAGTCTCTTTACCTCATCCCCCAATACTTGTTTCCAGCTTGTATAACCTGGGGGAGCTGTCAAGAGACATGCAAAGTTTGTTTACTCAAGAGTCAAAGGAGTATTGCTTCTCCTTTCTGGAGGGACTACTTCAACTCAGAACTCCCCAAGTCTAAGCAACCTCCTTCCACATTAAAATATTCCATCTCCCAAGAAACTGTTGCTCAAAACAGCATCAATACGTACTGAATGTTCGTTACCAACCTTTGCAGTACTCAGTGAAAGCACAAAGTGCTAATATGACTCCAGAGAGCATACCATAATGTGGGATTCCCCTCTGTATGCTGTGAATATGTTTTATTACCATTGGTTAATAAAGTATCTACTTCAGCCTATGGCAGAGCAGACTAAAGCCAGGCAGGAAATCCAAATAGAGATATAGGGAGAGTAGGTAAAGTCAGAGAGTTGCCATGTAACTGCCGAAGGCCACAGTATCGTGGCGAAACATAGATTAATAGAAATGTGTCAATTTAAGATGTAAGTTTTAGTTAATAAGAAGCCCGAGCTAATATGCCAAACAGTGTTGTAATTAATATAGTTCCTGTGTGATTATTTGGGTCTGAGCAGCTGGAAAATGAACAAGCAATCTCTGTTTAAAATACCACACTATTATCTGCCCATACCAGTACTCTTATTTAAAAGAACACAAAAATTGAGTTCCTTCTGCACTTTATTTCTGAGGATATTTGTTCTAGAACCCTTTTGTTGCTTTACCATTTAGAAAAAAGAAACCAATAAAAGTAAGATATACAAAGGCTCACAATCTTTGTGGATGATTAGTATTTACTTTCTTTCACCCTAAATTGACATTTCCAAAGATAAATGGAATAAAGACTCAACAAGTCCATTACTTTCAATTCTATAGAGGAAAATAGTAATTTTTAAAATGTCACCAATATGTACTGTACAAGCAAGCTTGAATATGTCAAACAAGCAAAGCTATTATGAATTGTGTTTACAGAATCACTGGTTGATCAATGCAATTAACAAACATGAACTAAGATGTAGTCATACATTCTTTCCTAAGGATGCCACTAAATTTGTTAAACTATATCATAGTTTTACAATAAATAAACATTTTCTTAATGAACTTACTTTGCAACAATAAATCACACAGATTTGCAGATATTGGCATGTTTAATAATGAAGGAACTCAGTAATTGGCACAGTCAAAAGTAATGTCATTTCTGAATGTTTTTCAGAAGAACTGTCAATAATATCAGTTCAAAATCAATGCATGCATTATAATCATAAATCAAATATTGACAGTGCTTCTCATGTAACACACAATAGACAAACACTTCCAAAAACATCACTCACTTTCTTTTTTTTATAAAGTGTACAGTATGCTTGCCCCGCATCAAGTGCTATTCTGGGAACCTGATACATCATAAAGAAGCAAATGAAAAGTTAAGCTTTTTGCAAGTATGGATGATTAATATTAGCTAGGTCAACAATCAGAGTTTACTGTTGCAAGCTAAGTAAGTTACTTTTTTATTTTTAGCTAAACTGTATATAACTAACCCCATCCATTAAATTTTGAGGCCAACCTGGTCTACCAAGTGAGTTCCAGGAAAGGCTTCAAAGCTATAGAGAAAACCAGTCTTGGAAAAAAGTCTAAATTATAAGGGTTAGAAAAATATCTCATCTTTGAAGAGAACTACAAGAGGATGTAGGTTTAAGTCTCAGCATCCACATGGTGTTTGACGACCTACTATAAGTCTGGTTATGGTACACAAATATACATGAAGGCCATATACTGATTCATACATAAAACAATAAATAAAATAAATTCCTTAATGAATTGTCTCATATTCTGTTCTGGTTTGGAAGTAGGATCTTTTAAGAGATAAAACAGATAAAATGAGGTCAATATAATGTACCATAGTCAATGTGATATGTATGTTTTTATACTAAGAAATTGAATATAAACACAAGATGTTTACAGGATTTCCTGGGAAAATAAAGAGATCAGAATGATATTTTGAAAAGCAAACTGAAGTAGAAATCAGAAAATCAACAAAGCTGTACAAGAGGTTCTGAAAATCCACCCTCACAGCTCTCAGAAGGAAAGAACCCTTCTAACAACTTAATACTGGATTTCTAGATTCCAGAATGAAGATAAATTTTCTGATTTTATGACACCAGGTTTTGATACTTTCTTTTGACATAGCAACAAAACAATACAAGCAGAAAGACAGCCTGGAGGATGCTGTGGATAGTCACCTATTAGTGATTCTTAACTTTCCTCTAAGATCCCAACAGTCTTTGCCTAGATGGGATATTTACCTTTGTGTATTAACCACCTCCTGTTGTTTTAATCAGTGTCATGAAATCAAAGTAAGGTGCAAAAAGTGCTAGGAATAACTCACAAAATGATATTTCTAATTTTACTGTCTATGAATCAACTACTATGATTTAAGCTGGGGCCAAGTCTCAGCTAGGTAGGTAGCAACTAGCTAGTTAGATAGATGACAGATAAATAGAAGATAGATGACAGTTAATACATATCATATAAGATAATATATAGATACATATATAGATATAGATATAAATGACAGACAAAAATAATATAGATATATAAATAAATGTAGCTGCCCTGGTTTCATTTCTAATGCTATAATAAAATGTCCTGAGAAAATGTTTCTTAAGGGGTTAAGTGTTTATTTTAGCAAACAGAGCATCAAATTATATTCCAGAAGTGCAGGAAAGGCATGGGGCCAGGAATTTGAAACATCTAGGCATATGATAATCACACTCAAAAGTGAGAGAAACAAATAACATGCATGCTCACTTGCCTGCTTGTCCTCAGGTCAATGTTTGTACCCTTGTGCAGTTCTGGATCTATCTAAATTTATCTAAGTGATACTCACACTGTGCTGGGTAATCCCAGGTCAGAGAACTTAATTATGACAGACACTCATAGGCCATCAAATGAAGACAATCTCTCACTGAGGCTCTCTTCTCAAGTAGCTCTAGGTTAGGTTGAGCTGACAGTAAAGCTAAGCATCTCAATGGTTATTTATGTATATGTGTTTGTACATATATATGTATATATATTTGAAAATAAATGCCATTTTATAGGTGAGTGAAAATGAGACTTGGAGAAAGTTTTAGAAAGTTAGTTTAAGACATTTTCTTAAAGACATTAAAAAGAAATTAAGAATAGAACATACGGGAGGGACTGACTAATATGGAAAAGGTATGGTGCACTAAAAGCCATCATGAGACTCATTAAAGCCAAATTGAAATTTTCGTCAGCATCTTTCTATATGTCATACAATTCTAAAGTATCATATTCATGGGAAATTAGGAAAACTACCATCAAGAGAAATGAACTAAATATAAGCATTCACCTTAGACAACTTTTATTTTTAATGAAGTGTGTTCTTTCAAAATATAATTGCTACATTTGTAAGCAAAAGGACAGAAATTTAATTTTATGAGAGGATAAATGAAAAGTGTGAAGACTACCAAATTCTTAATAATAAAGAGATTTTATGTTTTTTATTCTATTTTATAATAATATTGAAAATTACCTGCTTGAATAAAATTATTCTAATAAAAATGTTGTTTATTATTCTCTGACCTTTCTGACTTTGGTACTGCTGCTGTCTTCCACCTGTGTAATTTTGACTCTGTGTGTGTGCGTGTGTGTGTGTAATTGTGTGTTGTGTGTGTGCGTGTGTGTGTGTGCATGTGTGTGTAGTTAGAGTTAGGGTTAAGAGCTAGGATTAATGTGTGCGTGTGTGTGTGTGCATGTGTGTGTAGTTAGAGTTAGGGTTAAGAGCTAGGATTAAGTTAGAATTTTTACTGTTAACAGTCTACAATGATGAAGCTAAAGCAACAACACATTGTACTTTTAAAATAGAGAAACAACCAAAACCTCTAGGAGTTTCTCCTCATGTTGCACTGCAAATGAGCCCGGGAGCTGTCCTGCCCTCACAGGAAAGCGGCCATCACTTTCATGTCCCACAGATCCAGAACTGGATTGCAACGCAACTGTCGGTAGTCTGTGCGAAGCAAATAACGTTTTCTCATTAATCAAATGCCACTTATCTTATTTGCTTGAAGACAACTTACACAGCTGGAAAACTTCCTCAAAGAGTCTTTGCAGCATCACTCTTAAAAAGAAAGCAATTGTCCTCCACACAGCTTAAAAGGAATTAGAAAGTATTTATTTGTACTTTCTTCAGCTGGCATTGCTTTTATAAATTGAAACCCAAAACAAACAAATGAAAACTGAATTTCTTTCCATATGTATATTCTGTATGGTGAATAAAATGTTTTTAATGATAGAAATAAGGACATGACATCCATTCTGGCTTCATTATTAATTAGCCGAGTCATCATCTACCATCTAGCTATCATCTATCCATGTAGCTATTATCTATTTAGTACGTGTGTCCATATATATGTGGATGTTTGTGTGTAGACTCCATTCATCCTAAGTGTTTCGATAATAATTTTAATTCATGAAACTTCTTCTATTTTTAAAGTCATTACTATTTTTATTAGTTGATCTTTGAACATTAAGGAAACCATCATTTATTTTACCCAAATAAATAGGTGGGAGAAAACCTACTTCTCCTAGCAAATCTGGTCACATCATAGGTATCACAGAAAGACATCTGTGTAGTAGGTATGTTTCTAAGACCCAGACCATGTCTTTCTTGGAGAAGTAATACTGATACAAATTAAAAAACATCATGTTTGAATTTTTTTATGCAGCTGATAAGCACATGGACCATAATCATTCCACTTTCATCAATTTGTCATGTTGGCCCTGGGAAGTGATTTATTATCGTTGATTCACAGTAATTCTATCTATAAAAAAGTAAAATTTTTAAGTATTCTAATTTTTACATATTTTTATATGTAAATGCTAATTACTTAGATTATATCTATAGAAGCATGCTTCTACATAAAATTTATAGATATAAACATGATTTAGTAACTGTGAAAATATCAATTGTATTAATCAAATATAATAGCAATTAAACTCTACGAAATGCAAGTAATTGTTCACTTTACATAATATCCAAAATATGTGTTCTAAATAAGTTCACTAATATCAACAGGGCTTAATTTGTCACAGTTACGACTCTTGTGAGTTATAATTCTAGAGTTTTTTCATAGAAAATATTACACATTATTTTCAAACACTGCTGTTCTCTTCAGATCATGATTGTATGCACATATGTAATAGCCCATTATTAAATAATGTTTGAAAACAATCAAGCTTTTGTGGTGTATATGATTTTACATTATAGAATCTTCTGTGTGTGAAGAAGCCTTTGGTTTTTTTTACCAAGTCAATCTTTTTTACCATGAACAGAGATTGTT
>NW_004949103.1:12288108-12296314 GCF_000317375.1 Microtus ochrogaster
AAAACAGTTTCAGGTAACAGTTTATCAACAGCAGTGAGAGCGGGAATTTACACAGGGCAGATATCTGGAGGCAGGAAGTGATGCAGAGGCCAAGGTTAGCTGCTGCTCATTGGCTTGTTTCCCAGGGCTTGCTCAGATTTCTTATAAAATCCAGGGCCATCAGCCCAGAGATGGCACCACCCACAATTGGCTGGGCCCTCCCACATCAATCACTAATTAAGAAAATGCTCCAAAGTTTTGCCTAGAATCCAGATCTTAGGGTGACATTTCTCAATAGAGTCTTTCTCCACTCTGATGACTTTTTCTTGAGTCAAGTTGGAGTAAAACTAGCTAGCACACTCCCCAAATAATGGTTCTGCGACATTGTCACTGCCTAGATATGAATCCTTACCACATGGAAAGCTTTGACCTGACCACAGATTTCATCATTGCTTATTACCTTCTCAGAGAAAGTCAATTTTGAGAGAGGCATATGAAAATTCTGACACCGATTTTAGTAAATTACATGAACAAATGTGGAAGCTATTATTCCAGTACCAATCAGGATAAGTGCATCCAGATAGAATTGGAAACCCTAACCAAAAATCTGCCACATACTTCACTAGATTCTTTTCACCTTGCTAATAAAAGTTGAATATCTGAATACAGCTCAATAGTGCAAGGAAACCTGTGTCCTGGAAAATCTCCTTTGGATAAAGCCTTTTGGAGCAATTTAGTTTGATCTAAATGTTCACCAGAATTTTAAGAATGAAAATAGTATGGTGGTTGAATACTTAGGACAGTCTCTTACTCTTGGTAAAAATCTAGTTGATTATGATTTTTAATAAACTAAATATACTTCAAAGCTAAAAGGGCATGATTTCCAGCTCTGTCGAATTCCACACTATTTAGCTAGTATGAACTGAAAAGAAGCGGATTTTAGTGGTTGAAAATTTTCTCTGGGGTAGTTCCTCAGTGACTCTGTGTTCCTTTTCCCCCCACTCTGTCCTTTAAGCTCTAGGAATCCTCACTCACAAGTCTTATTTGATGGTGATGGTGATGGTGATGGTGATGGTGATGGTGATGGTGATGGTGATGGTGATGGTGATGGTGATGGTGATGGTGATGGTGATGGTGTGTGTGTGTGTATCCCTCATATAATTAATACCCACATCTTTGGCACTTTAATAGTAACATGATACAGGAAGTATTCTCAAGCAATACTGCTATTTTGTTAAGCAGGCAGTGATGCTGACTTGCCATTTCCATTGAGGCAATTTGAAGTTGTTATTTTTATTTACTTTCAGATTGAGATAGGGCAAGATTTCATTTACAATGTTTCTATGGCTTGGATGCTATGGTGAAAGAAGTGCAATTTCACTGTTACTTAGATTATATATTTGAGGTTGTCTAATATTAAGACATCCTAAGAGAAGCTGTTTTCATATGCAAAGGGGTCTTCATATCCTTATGCTGATTTTGCTGACATTTGCATTGATATACATGTCTCCCCTGGTAATGAGAATGGAACTACCATTCTTCTAGGAGATAACTTGTAATACTTCCCAACACTTCCTCTAAGTGTAAACTGATGAACATTCTTACTAACGAGGCTTTTTTTTCTTGACATGATTTGAATGCCATCTTACTCCAGATTTATAATGACAGGTCTGGGTATGTGTTCAGAAATGACATCTAGAAAACGTCCACATTTTTCTGATGTTTAGCTTACTGCACAGTTTCATTCACTGTCCTTTTCTCTGAAATTTGTACAATAAACAATCATAGAAAAAGTGCAGTAAATATGTATTGAATAAATTGTTTGAATGGACTTTTCTAGAAATGTGTGAGAGAAATGTTTGATAATATGGAGTCATGTGTATGTTCCTCGCCAATAATTTTTATTCCCCCACATGATTGAGGTTATTTATTGGAACTGTTCTACAACATACTATACACAATCATGCACTTATTTTTTCTATTTTATTAATAAATTTTATATTTTGACAATTTTTGTGTGTGTACATAATAAATTATAATTATCTTCACCACTAGCCCTTTTTATTTCCCTCCTACCTTTATCTATCTTCCTACTAGTAATCTCTTTTCCATGTACATGTACTTTGGCTTTTATTTTATGACCTATCGAGTTTAACCTGACCTATCCTGAAAGTACTGTGTGTCAATTGGCAAGCATGGACATGGGGGAGGCTCATGCAGCCATACCATTTACTAGGTAGCTGGTGACTATGGGAGATGCTGAGAGAGGTCGTAATTATCTCCGGCTGTGTGTTCACATATATTATTTTCCGATTTTTTTCATTATGCTCTTAGTTTTTTAAGACTATCACAATTAGAGCTGAAATATAATGATCTTAGTTATTTTTCCTTTGCTGTGATAAAATGTTATGACAGGAAGAACGTAAGAAATAAAGGATTTACTTAGCTCACCCTTCCATATTGTAGTAGGCCAGTCTATCGTGGCTGGGAAAGTCACCACAGAAGGTGGTTAGGAGGATTTCTCTGTAGTATATCCAGTCAGGAGAACAATAAATGATGCTCAGCTTGCTTTCTTTGCATATGTAATCCTAGATCCCCTGCCCAGAGAATGGTGATCCTTGTAGTGGCCAAATATTCCCATCTCATTGAACATAATCATGGTGATCCCACATGAGCCTGCTATATGCTAGCTAAATCTAGACAATTCTTCACTTATAATTCCTTCACAGAGGATTTTAGACTATGCAAATTTGACATTTTAATATAGTTATCACACTTAAATTATATCCTTTTTCATTCAATAATCTTATTCTCATTTTAAAGATAATATCTGTGGATCACGAAATTTGATATGGAGGTTGTGTTATTTTATAAGAGATAAAATGTAAGTAAATCATCAGTCTACGACTATGAACTCATTACTTGAAGCAACTCTTCAATTTTGGACAAGTCGTTATTATTTAACCGACAGGTGACTTTGAAAATTTTGTTCACATACAACTGGATATTTTCAATTGTATACATTACCCATCACAGGTCATTTTAGTGGTGATGGTATATATCTTGCAATGGGACAGAAAACTTATCAGTCCCTAAATTTAGAGAGGTTGTAGGAAGAGATCTGTTGTTGTTGGGAGTATCTGTGAATCTGAAGGTTACTCCCATGCATGTACTCTATGATAGAAGTAGGATTACAGCAAAATATGATTTTTGCTATGATTGGTTAGCAGCAATATTTAAAAAGTGAATAGGCATGTTCATTATTAAGATATTCAAGATGACAATAAACAAAATTTCATGTAACATGTCCTGATTGTGGAAATATATCATAATTCATAACAGGTTCAGTATGTCTACAGTAACCTTTGAAAGTGATGCTTCAAGACAGCTCGCAAAGAGCATGAAGTCAGCAGACTTGAGACTGACAATCAATTGCCAGAGTGTATTGAGGTCTCTAACTGAGGCATGCCCGCAGGTAGAGTGCACATTAATGAGGTTGTAGATTGAAAAGCAGTCCGTATACGTGTGCGTATGCACATGTGTGTGTTAGAAGTAGCAGTAAGAGTTGTAGGGCATTCTATGTCCCCGTTAGCAGTAATTAAAAAATTAAAAATCTTCTGAGGGCTCAATCGCTACTTGTTTTACATAGTCTTGATCAGAGTATAGAAAAAATATTCCTTCATGTGACAATTTGTTTCCTTAGTGTACACTTGCACCCTAAAATGTCTCGACCATATACTTAAATGTATATGTATGTAATTGCCAAGAATATCACTATACACTTTTGATGCAGTCAAGCGTATAGCATCTTATAAGGTTGGATTTCTTAAGAAAATACAACATTTCTTATAATTTCATGACATAATATTGCTTTGATTTTATAGCTGAGGATAAGAGGATTGTGAACGTTAAGTAATTTCCAAAGATTACTTAGAGAGAATAGGAAGGTTTCCACTTAATCATTTTCAACAAAAGGAGGGTATATGATATTTCAGTGGTTTGTTGTGACATTTTTTTTTTAGCATTTCAACATTTTGAGCATCACTGTTGTCATTTACCTATTTTAAGTTTATTTTACTTTTTGATTTTTATTTATGTATATAATTGTGTGTGTGCATGCGTGCGTGCGTGTGTGTATGTGTGTGTGTGTGTGTGTGTGTGTGAAGGTATACCATATGCATACAGGTGTCTCTGAGAGCCAGAAGAGGATATTGGGTCCCCTGGAATTGGAGTGACAGGCAGTTATAAGTCAAGCAAGGATATTAGGAACAAAACTTGAGTCTTCTGGAAATTTAGCTAGTGCTTTAACCTAGGAGGTACCTCTCTAGTTCCTGTTTGTCTTTGTACGAAAGGTCTGTGTATCCGGCAGACCTTCACAGATGTGTTATACTTTCAAAAAGAAAAAAAAAATGCAATGATTCTGAAAAATTACAAGAATATACCAACTTTATTTCCCCACTTTTTGGGTTCTATTTTACTTTCTTTTTCAAAGTAACTAGGGACACTGCAAAAATTCAAATAAATGGTACTAATACACATTCTTTCTATTTCACCAGAAAATTAAACTTATATTCTGAAATTCCGTATCTTTTACACATCTTTGAAAGACAATGCCTTCTTATATTACTCCTACATCTTTTCTTTAGCAAATTAGTAAACTGCAATATCAATAAAACTAAACACTAAGAAATCAATTTCTGATCTATATCATCTGAGCATCACTTGTTAAACAACATCCATTCCTGATAATGCTAAAAGCCAAAGTAATTGATTTAATGCATTGAGTTGGAAGCCTGACCTGAAGAAACTGCTCTGTGTAAGTTACTGTGGATTTTGTTTTCTCTTGCTATTCATACTCAGTGACATCTTTCTCACATTCCTCCTTTATTCCCTCTACCTCCTCATGGTATAGAATGAAACCCTTGGTATGAGCACGCTATCAGGAAACAGAAAATATACAGAGTGATCATTGGGCTTCTCTAAGAAGTGGAGGCCTAATTATCACGAAAAAGGAGACAATATATATTGTCTGTCAACTTGTATGAATTAAATGTGTGTATTGAGGAGGACGACTTTTGCTAATCACATAGCTTGAATGAGCCATGGTAAATTTTTCTCAAGGTGAAATGATGCTACTCATGCAAAATCTTCAAAGTTAACCAATAACCACAGAACTCCCATATTTAAGGCATAGGTAGTTATGGAATATACTTTAGTCATCATAAAGGAACAGTACCTGTACATTAAAGAAAAATGCCAGCAAGTCTTGTTGTTATTGTGTGAGTCCCATAGGTGTTCATTGGTAATGAAACTTCTGCAAAAGCTCTGGTAACTTAAAGTCTGCAACTACATTGTTCAACCTTGTTATAACATGAAATCCTCATAAATAACAGAGCACGTAAAAACTACTGATATTCCTGTAAAATACACTAAGAAATCAACAAATAGAAGGAAAGTTAATTAAGGTAAAATACAGAAAAGAAGTTAAACAAGATAAAATGTCACAATCATGTCACAAGCAACGCCCTATCTCCATAACATGCCATTTCTTCAAGGGCCAG
The DNA here is from genome assembly GCF_000317375.1 of Microtus ochrogaster. NCBI lineage: Eukaryota > Metazoa > Chordata > Mammalia > Rodentia > Cricetidae > Microtus > Microtus ochrogaster. The sequence goes on from NW_004949103.1 coordinate 12,293,649, forward strand.
GAACATGGGAAATGTGTGAGGTCATTTTTAGGAAATGTAAAAGCATAGTTAAATTCATGACACTTGTAATTTTGCTAAATTGATGACCTCCTGTGCAAGGATAATGACTGTTGACTGCAGAAGATGCTTGCTCATCCAAGTGACCATCCTCACCAAGGCATAAAGTACTCCAATGTTTTCACAGGAGAATATGTATATATATATGTATATATATATCACATATAAATATATAGGAGAAATATATATGTGTGTTTGCAAGTATTCATTGAGTTTAAGAAAAATGTCTGCATGAAAATAAATATGATATGTAGAATCCTGTACTTTAAGTGGTAGCCTTCCTAATTTATGTTTATCCAATGACAGTCTTCAACCTTTATACTCACTTCCATTTCATGAATTCAGGAATAAGATAGACTTCTCTGTCACACTCCTATAAAACCCCAAGCTTAAAACTGTCAAATACCAATTTTCTCAAGTATAGAACTTTCTGGAGCTGGCAGAGGATTAAATGAGATCATGTGTGTTAAGAATTTAATATAGTGAAATCTCAAGCTTTGCCACATGTCATCAAAATAATATCACACACCACTCCAGCACCACTGCATGCCAGGCTTTTCTCTACATTACTTAATTCCACCCTAAAAACACGTTTCTGACATAGTCGTGACATTATCAAGTAAGAACATGGAGCAACTGACAGGTGAAGCAGATGTTTGTAGTTCTGGTAACCACCAAGGAACTATATTTGGATTTTAATCTTTGCATCCTGATGTGGAGCCCCATGTGTTCTTGGGAATGCTTACACAGATAGCCTCTTATGCTAAAGTCTTAGAAGCAGAATGTTGATTATATCTCATTCATTATATATTATCCGTCCTGGACATAAAAAGAGAGAGAGAGAGAGAGAGACTAAACGGTAGATGCAGTCATAATACTGATGGATGAGTGTGGGCAAATATTTTATTGGCTTGAGTTTGGGATGCTCAAAAGATAATTACTACTTTGATGTGTTCTAATTAATGGAGAGTAAAAATAATTGAAAAGTCAAGGGTGATACGCAGATGAAGTCTTGAGTGATTACATATTGTTAATATGGGCAGTGACATGTCAAGGTTGCCAATGCCTCAGACTAATGAAAATGGCAAGGCCTTCCCCAGGTCAGTATCAGTAGAATGTCAAGGCATTCCTGTGACCCAGCTGTGGATGATTTCAAAACGTTGACCTGTGGATGAAAGTTGTATGTGCAAAAGAACCTAATCAAGTGTTTTTCTCTCGGACGACTATGATCTTAGTCCCCCTCCATACTAATCCCCTACAGAAAGGCCCTCTGAGAATATGTCAACTACTGCCTTGTTCTTGTATAAAATGAATGAGCTGAGTACCTGGGTTGCTGCCGTATCTCCATCCAAGGATATGATCTGTGGATCTGAGCTTTAAATCATTTGTGCCTCTCAATCAATCTCTGTCAGGGTTCGAGGACCCAGTTGCATGGGCTGTGGTTCCTGGGATGATAAACACAGTTTGCGAAGTAGTACTGTAAAGGAGACATGTACCAAATAGTGGTGGTGATTCCGGGAGAGATCAGGCAGCGGGCCGAAAGAAAAGAATATCGTGGTCTTAAGAGGAAAGCTAAGAACGCTTTGAAAAAAAATAGTATTATTAGCAAATTATGCTCGCAAACTTCTTGGTGATTGTAAGGGAATTTCTTCCTTCTTGTTAGAAAATTTTGAAACATGTGAAAGGTGGCACAGAGCCAAACACATGTGAACAAGCCATGCTGTTGGAAATGGTATGGTCTTTGTTCCTACACAGGGTAGAGCTGACCAGCAAAGTAAAATCCTTTAACAACTTTGCACTTTAAACAGCATTTTGAGGTTGGGATTCAGTGAATTCAGTGAACCACCTGTGTTTTTATTTTATTTAAACAGAAATGCTCTCTCCAAACTCAAATTAAAGTCTGCTTTTTAGGCCAGGCTTTAATGTGGTGGGTGCAGCCATAAAATATTTGATACTTTAATGCTTTGGTGAACTACCACTGCTGTTCAGATAGAGTAGGATAATCTGAAAAAAAAAAAAACTACTTATTTTTTTTTTCTGCCTGGTTGGCGGTATTTTAAATGATGGAGCTACCACCCCTGAAAGCCATCGAAATGGAGTAAGCTGCAGCTCTGAGTTAGTAGACTCATAACAGTCATCGAATATTATGATATTAGTCATTTTCAGGAATAACTAGCATTGTCCTGTTTTGGTGGTATTCAAATTTGATTTATTCCAATTCCTTATTAGGTATATGATGATAGAGCACCCCGCAAGTGATCTGAGTGTTGAAGGAAGGGCTTAGTTTTGAAGGGTGACATCAGAAGAGGAAGTCTTTTGATGGAATGTGGTCTTTTGTTCTACTCAGTTTCAGAAAACCAACAATGGAATAGATGATAAAAGTATGTGAATTAAAATCATATTAGATTTCATCTAGCATTGTTTCTGAGCATTCTAGGAAGTTTTTTTCTTTGTAGTAGATAGTAAATAATACTAAATGCTGGAGGAGGGGGGGCTATATTTACAATCAATTAACATAAGTTTTTATGATGATATTTGTAACCGTCTGACTCTTCAATGACGACTCATCCTGTCTATCACCATTCCTTTCTCTACTCCTGCCCCATGAC
>NW_004949103.1:12296414-12321183 GCF_000317375.1 Microtus ochrogaster
TGTGTGTGTGTGTGTGTGTATTATGTAGTTAATCAAGAGCAATGTATTCTACACTTTTAGAGTTTGTATTGTGGATAACTAGGCATTGGTACCTATTAAATCGTGGCAAGTGAAAATGAAACTATTCTCCTTACCCCGATAAAAAGAGATTGAACTAACAGTTCAAATCTTAGATCAGCCAAACAGGACCCTCTGGCAAAATCTCCCAGCAACTTGTTCTCTCACTCAAGTTTTACAAGAAAACAGTCATGCTGCTCAGTCTCCTGCTACATACGGCTGCCATAGAAGTACAACAGAAGAGTGGAGTACTGGAAACAAGCACAATATAACCCCACACATGAAAATGTTTGATGAATGACCCTTTACAGAACGTTTGCAGCCTCTAATTCACACGTATATAGCCCAAGGTAATCTTAATAATTTTGTAGCATTGGAGTAATATTAGTTGCAGGTTGCAGCTCCACTCATGATTCTAAAGGGTATTATCATGCCTAATAGTAAAGTAATGATTTTTTCTAAAGCCAAATGGTTACAGTCAAGGGGTAGCTAAGAACACAACCATCTATACACAGAGAAAAGAAATGTGAATATTGTGATTTGAATGTAAAAAAAAAAAACCTCCATATCTTCATTTAGTCCCTAGATGGGTACTGTTGCTTCAGATGGTTATGAAACCTTTGGGAAGATGTGGTTCTAGGGATGGCGTGGACAAAGCCTGGTCCCACTTCCTGCCTGTTCTCTCTTTTCCAGCACTTCTCCTTTTCCTGTCCCAGCAAGGTGTGAGAAGGTGAAGTGTTACACGTACCCACCCTTGCCCACCGTGGTGCTGCCTGCCCACATGAATGTCATGTCATTATGAACTCAGTCACGTGAAACTATAAGCAAACAAGACGCCCTTCCTCAAGTTGCTTCTTTAGTTACTTGATCCCGGAAACAATAAAATTCACTCATTCAGAGTACTAAGGTGGTGATTCTCATCTGCTGCTTTTCCTCATCTCATTTCTCTCTCAGTAAATGAAATGTTAATCTCAAGTAATTTGAATTTCAGACACTGATATGTGACATTTGTCCATGCCGTAGGTAGGCAGTTTATGATTTTATAGTGTACTACAACCCCTCATAAAATATCTCCATATTTCTTTTTTTGACATTTTTCAGAAATCATTGTTGTTAATGGTCTTCTGTGACAACCATTTGCAACCATGCATATTTCTAGCTCAAATGGATTGTCTTTTCTATTTAGAACATTCATGATAATTTTCTACAAACATTTTGGCTAACAGATGTTCTTATAGTTCTCTTCTCCCTATTTCTCCTGGTTCAGGGCATAATCTGCAGGTGTTTCTCAGTATTTGTCTTTCCTAATTTCCAGTGGTATAAATAACACTCTAATGACATGTCTCTTCAAAATCTTTTTAGACCTGGTATCGTCATATGGTTGGATGCTACCTATTGGAACATTAAGGGAATTGATATATTTAGCTTCTAAGTCCCAGCTATGTAGATGTTATCCTCAGTGATAGGTTCATTTTCTCATACTCTGTTGTTAGGATGGCAAATGCAATTCTGATAAAATATATTACAAGAATACTTAGGAATAAAGTGGAGTTTTAGACACCCAACAAATGGTATTGGGTAGATATAACAGAAGTATGCATCTATCTTCTTGAAACCACTTTGAGTCTTTTTATTCAGTATAAATACCTATTTCTGATCAGAAAGCCAATCCCAGTATGCACACAATAGATAGCCAAGTAACTAAGGAATTTTTTTTGTCAAATCACCATGCCAATTTAAATATTAATATTTACTGGGATTTTTACCCCATAATATAAACATCAGTTTAATGTAAGGTATGAAGAACTGAAGAGATCCCATTCTGAAACAGTAACCTGATAGTCCAAAATTTAAGCTTATTCTTCTGGGAGTTTGTACTTTGTACGCTGACTGCCTGATAAGCCCCTCCCCTCCATTTTATACATTCAGTTTTATCTCAGGACTCTCACCACTTTCTTTAGGTCTATGTACAAATATCACATAATGAAAGAGGAAGCGATGACATTGTGTAAATCTCTTCACAATGTTCTTAAACATTGAACCCCTCCCCGACCATGCTTTACACATACAAATCACCAGACAAGTACATACTTCATCAATTTTCTTTGGAATGAAACAAACGCCCCAAGAGAAGCAAGTCTTTGGTAAGGTATTGCTGAATCACCGAATAAGCCAATGAATCCATTCAAAGGGGATGCAACTCATTGTACTCTAGGTGAAAGAGGGGAAAGCTTAAGAGGTAAGCGATGAATTTATCCATGAAGAGATTTGTGTTTCATGGATTTTAGAGACCAAAGTGACTTTATGATTACATACAACATAGAAATATGTTGAAGGAGCTAAATGTTTAGTCAGGCAAGTGTGTGGTAAACTATTGCACTCATTTAACAGGGAGATTTTGGTCATATGTACAAGGCTGTACTTCAGAAATAACATTGACTGATTTTTCAGACTGAGTTTATTTCCTCTATTCTGCTCCGCAATATAACAGTCTTGAAATCTAGTGTCTTTCCAGTGCCTCTGTCTGTTCAGACTGCCATGCTGTGTCATCACAGATCGGGATATAAATGGGAACATTCCACAACTCACAAATGTGGGGATTTGAAGTCTGAGATCTGTCCTCATGCGGAATTTAGGGAATGGAGGTACATTTCTATCACTCCCAGGAGTTCTAGTCATTTAAGGCTTGGTCTCAGTTAAACTGCAACTCATGGTTTTGCAGTACAAATAGTCAGAATTAGCCAGCATGAAATAGAGTTTTAGCTTAAAACAGAAGTTAAACACAAAGGTGATCAGAAAGAAGCACTGAGAAAAAAAGACAAAAGGCACATTCAAGGGCATGGGTGTGAGAACTTCAGTTAAAACTGTCACACGTCATTGTCTTAAAGACAGGTGCATGTAGGGTTTTGAAGTTATTCTCTTTAAACACTTGCCATGAAATCTAAATGAAATAAAAAAGGGGGTTTCAGAGGAATAATAGGTTGTACTTGAGAAGATTATAAATGATAAGGTAAAACTCTCATTCACAAGTATGCAAGAAAGTAGGATATCTTTACTGTAAATAAAAATAACAGTGTTGTTCTAGGTCCCCGGGAATGTCTGCAGAAATCAATGAGGCTCCACCCAAGCCCTTAAGTTTGAGTCATTATCACTCATTTATAAAATATCTATGTGAAAAAAGAATAATAACTTCATATTGGTGGCCTTTACATCAAAGTTTAATTTTTCCGGGAGTATTGCTCCTTGGGGAGTGAAGAGATTGAGTTTGACTGCAGGGTGAGAGGTTCCCTTTCCTTCCCACATCTCTGCAACTGCCATGTCTTCTGTCCTATATCTAGTACAGATACACTTTCCTCCAGACTACAAGTAGACATCTTTGCTATGATTTGAATGAGAAGTGTTACGCTGAGGTATATACATTTGAATACTTGGTCTCCAGGTAATGGCAATGTTTATGGAGGTTACAACATCGTTAGAAGGTCAACCCTTACTTGAGAAAACTAAGTCCATGTTTGATTGTCAGCCTTCTACCCCCTGAGAAAGATGGCATAAATAATAATCTCTATTATATAATTTATTTTAAAATCTTAGAGATCTCATAGATTGATCACTGAGATCTCGATATACTTCATTTTCTACCCCATGATATTTTTGCTTAATAAAGTTTTTTATTGATAAGTCTGTTTTATATAATATAAATATTGAAATATATATCTTGCAAACATTCTCCAATGAGAAATTGCTACCTCAAGAGTAATGCTCTGCATGACAAACCTTTGAAAACAAATTTATATCCCTTTATCTTATTTCCCTGGTAACAGCTTCAAGCTTGCATTGCTTAAAACCCAAAGAAGATAGCACGTTTGGAGACACAACGGCATTGCCAAGCAGTTGCTTAGAAGAAAACATTCTAATTGTTGACCTTCTTTGCTGTCATCTCTCCAAATAAAGTAGACAACATAATTATTTTATGTTTTTCTATTTTCCATTAAAGTGATAGATCTTATTATATCATATTTCTGCTGCAAATTAGCTTAATAGCCATTAGCACACTACAGCACTGGTGTGACCCAGCTGCTTTTGTTTTTATTGTCCTATTCTAGTGCCTCAGGGTAATTACCTTTGAGACCTCAAATGCATTCTCCTACGCAAAACCCATTCTTTCATGTTTTGAAGTGTGTATCCTCAGAGCGTGTTTTATTTTCTTGTATTTATTCATGCACAATGACCACATCATAATCAGTTTTAGGTGTTCCCATATAGGCCTCGGGGAACACATCCAAAGCCCAACCCCCCTCCCCCCATGAACTCTGCGACTCTTTGAGCCTGAGAGGAATTTAGCACTCTGGCAGGAGTTTGTGGCTGTGTGGGAGCTATGAGTGATGACTCCAGCTCCTGCCTTTGCATTCATTAACTGCTGGTCGCCTCAGAATAATTGGCTGGGAATATTGGTTAACACATCAAGTGAAAATGTATGTGGTGGGGCCTGCCTCCATCATCCCAGGAGAACATCTGTCCACTTCTCAAATCCGCTGAACAATTTGGCTCTCATCTGTGTGACTGGCAGCCTGTCCCACTGAGGCCCTTTGCCACAAAGCAAAGTGTGGGGAAGTCTGGGTTTGAGTTGTGCTGGCAGGTTTTGTTGAAACACTTGGAGAGTAATTTTACAAAATTTGCCCGCTGGTGGTATTAGTCCTTTATTTTTTTTTTCATTTTTTTTTGAAAGTCAATGGGGAAGGCAGAACCACAGGACTCTGAGCATAGAAACTGCTTTGCAAAGTAGTTCTCCATGTATATTGAGTTTAGTTCTGTGTGTCCTAAATTTCTGCAAATCATATGTGTGCTTCATTCTTTAGATTAAAATTCACTGTTTTGAAGGACAAAAGTAGATTTAAAAAAAAAAAAGTTTGAATTCTTAGAGCCCAGCCTACAGACTCACCTGAGATAGATGATCATCATTGTTTCCATAACAAGAAAAAAGACAGACAGTCAGAAAGACAGACGGGAGGGAAGGAGGGAAGGAAGGAGGAAAAGAGAGAAGAAAGAAAGGAAGGAAGGAAGGAAGGAAGGAAGGAAGGAAGGAAGGAGAAAAGCCCACCAAAAATATCAAACAATTGAAACAATATTCTAGTACCATTTAAAGAAATTATATTAATAAAGGAACAGTTGGCAGACCAGATAACTTTGGTAAAACATAAACTTGTGAGCTTACAGCCAGATGTCCAGTGTTTATTGCTGCTCCTTTCTTTGCATAGAACAAACTGCATGAAGATGTAACAATAATAACTCTGAAGATGGCTGCTCTCTGCTAAGACAACCGTGCTGCTGAGAATGATCAGTATTGTTGGAGCTGGTATAAGGAATTATGGATAGTTTAGCTGCATTTCCTATTACAAATGGAGGCTTTTATATCACTCATTATTTGCCTATTTATTCCCTTTGACATATATTTGTGTGTGTGTGTGTGTGTGTGTGTGTGTGTGTGTATGTTGTTTCATACTGTAGCTGGCCTAAAACTTATTATGAATTGCTTTTGAGTTTGCAATGATTCTCCAGTCTTGGCCTCCTACATGCTGGGGTTTATAGATGTAAACTCCCCTACCTGACTCTTGATTCATAATTTCTCAATTATAAATTTATAAGATATTCATTTACTTTCATTCTTTCCAGCCTCCCTCATGGGCCCTTCTTACTATGTGTCCTAACCCAACACTTTCCTAGAATTGCTGCCTGCAGTGATAAAATATGCAAAATAATTAAAGCAAAAGATGCAGTTTGAGAGGAGTCACAAGAGGGGTGAATCAAAGAAAGGGAAGGGGCAGTTAGGCAATGGTATACTTTATTTCAATTAAATCAAAACAGAAACTAAAAAAATGTATTGACATTTTTAGATATTCTCAACAATTTTGACTTTACTCATATACTTTACTCAATAGTCCTCATCTTCATCATTTGCACCCTTTCTTCCTACTCCCTTCCATCCATCCATCCATCCATCCATCCATCTTTTCTCTCCCTCTCTCTCTCTCTCTTTCTCTCTCTCTCTTTCTCTCTCTCTCTCTTTCTCTCTCTCTCCCCCTGTCTTTTGTTATTATCTGTTTCTAATTTCTCATTGGTTAACTCCCCTCTGTACAACCTTCGCTATGTTCTGTTGATGGTTCATTCTTCCACCTCCTCTGATTTCTCTCTTCTAATCTCCTTTGGCATCTTCCACAGGGCCTGGTCCCCATTAGCTTCTATGCCAGACACCATACTCCACTATCAACAGTCTGTTGATTTTCTACTCCTAACTCAGCACACCCCATCTAAACCCATCCACCTATCACACTGAAGTGCTTCCCTGTCTACCCTTTATCTGTGTGGGTACCCCTCACTTTCCTTTTGTAAAGGTTGAATGCAGGTAATTATCAACATCTTTTCTCATTTCTGTCCTTCCTCTAACCTGGTGAGGAAGAGCTTGTTGTGATAGGGAGCTGCAGGCTGCATCCCCAGCACCCGGCCTCCCGCATGGTTAGCTTATACCCTGAAATAATTACATGGAAACTGTATTCTTTTAAACACTGTCTTGCCCATTAGTTCCAGCCTCTTATTGTCTAGCTCTTACATACTGACCTAACCCATTTCTAATAATCTGTGTAGCCCACGAGCTGGCTTACCAGGAAAGATCTTAACCTGTGTCTGACTGGAGTGGGAGAATCATGGCGACTCACTGACTCAGCTTCTTTCTCCCAGCATTCTGTTCTGTTTACTCCGCCTACCTAATTTTCTGTCCTATTAAAGGGCCAGGGCAGTCTATTTAACCAATGAAATGAACACAAAACAGAAGACTCTCCCCCATCAAGAGCTATTTTATCTACCATGGAGGTGAATGAATATGTAGAAAGACTTATGTTCCTTTCCAAATTAGCCTCTAAAGTTTAGCAATGCATTTGTGACCACAACTTCAGAATTACTCACACATGTGTCATACTGTAAATTTGCGCTAAAGTGGAATATTCACCAACCCATTGGAATGGACTTTGTATTGTGCTTTCTTCAGCAGTGCAGCAAGCCCATGTAGTAAATTATCCTTCTACACTGCCCGGAACATGCTTCCTATTATATAAAACAGCAACCTGGGTACTAATGATTTTATGGAGCTTTTGGATGCTCACAGATTAACAATAGTAGTCAGCCTTCCTTTGAAATGATGTAATATTCAAGTCTTTATATTATAAGCATCACATTTTCAGTATTTATATGATTTTCTTGTCTTCCCAACTGAAATAGCATGCATCAAGTTTGAAACTTCAAAGTGTTTCTGACTGCATTAACTGCATGGCCCAATTCCCACTTGCTGAGTCCTTCTTAAATGAAAAAGGGAAAAGTATTTGACAGAAATGAATTAATAATTACATTTTATAGCATTAGGTTGAGTTATATATCAAGTAGTATAAATAATTTTTACTTAACTAATTATTTGTGTCTCTGCCTGGTATTCAAAACAAGGGCTTTTCTACATATTAAGCAGGCTAACAATAAAAGATAACCACAGCCTAATTTTGGTATTTCAAACAACATTTGATGCATTTGAACTTAGAAAACTACATCAATTTTTTTGTGACATGAAGCAACTGCTTTTAGATATGAGCTATTTAACATAGCCACTTAATTATTTTACATTATTCAATAAATAGGTTGCAAATCATCATCTTTTCATACAGAAGACATATGGAGATATAGAAGTAATTAGTAGTTAGGATAATCTAGACAATAGTGACCTCAAGTCTCATAAAAAATGATTTAACAAATACTTTGCTGCAGATGTCTCTTACTGCCTTGGCTGAAGACAAGATAGTGTATTTGACTCAATGAAGTTTTAGATTTCTTCAGTATGGTTTGCCAAATAATATTATTCTCATTTTAAATTACATAGAATTTTACAGTAGGAATTTAAATTACTTTAAAAATAAAAATGATTTGAAAAGAAGAGTTGCAGACATATAACAAAAGTCACACATGGTTACATTACTGTTTCAGGCTATGTGTCATTGATATCTCTGAGATCAAGAGATATGTCACTTAATTTTGGTTAGATACAGGTTAGCATGTTTCTGGGTTTATTGAATGATGACTAATTTCATATGAAGGATTGGAGGTTTCATAAGAAGTATTCAGGAGACTGAAGTGCTGTGATTCTGCTTCTAACTGAACTAAAAGGCCAACATTGGTGCAAGGATGTGGCCTAACCCAAGAAACCTCTGCATAATTTGGTTAAGCTGAGAGCAGCAGATGCCAACACTCCTTGTTGTTCTTCCAAAGCCAACAAGAAAAAACCGAGACCATTTTATGACTTCTTCAGATTGTTCAAACCTCGAGACAGGAAGAGGCGAGAATGGTGTTTCTGAATTATAAACTCAAAATTGTGACTATAATGTAAAGAACAGGAATATCTTTAGATAATGTACCTGCATTAGATTTTCATTTTTGCCCCAACAGATTACCTCACATTTAACAAAATGAATGTTTCCTCAAAATTTCATAGGTTAGAAATCTGATTCAGGTCTCAGTAGCATAAAATCGAGTGTCATCTGGTACCAATACTTTTTGGATCCTCCAGAGAAGAATTAAGTTCCATACATTTTCTGACTTCAGAAGTGGCTGGAGGTCACATCCATCAGTCTGAGACTCACATCTCCTTCTCTGAGTCTTCTCTTCTGCTCCCCTCTTCCATTTTTAAGGACCTGGAGGTTATATTGATTGAAGGACAATAATTTGGGAAAATATCCCTGGTTTAAGGATCTTTGAAAACAACCTTAATTTTTTGTCATGTAATGTCACCCTTATATGAGGTCCAGAAATTTGAACTTTTGTCTTTTTAGGAGCTATTTTCTGTCTATTGCTTTACAATTTATACATAGGCTAAATACAAAACAGTTGCAATGCACTATATGTAAAATTTTAGAAAATATTTTAATTGAATTAATGAATGAAATGTATATATTCTTTTTTTGGAAAGAAGAAATCTCATTTATTGTATTCCCTTATATGCATGGTATAAAAATTATCTCATAGAAGACATTGACACTATATTCAAGATCAAAAATCAGCCGGGCGGTGGTGGCAAATGCCTTTAATCCCAGCACTTGGGATGCAGAGGCAGGCGGATCTCTTTGAGTTCGAGAGTCTACAAGAGCTAGTTCCAGGACAGGCTCCAAAACCACAGAGAAACCCTGCCTCGAAAAACAAAAAAAAAAAAAAAAAAAAAAAAAAAAAAAAAAGAAAAATGTATAAAATCATTACCTGTTTTCCAAGCATTTATGTTTTGCTGTGTCTTTCACTTGATTCAAATTGAATTCATCAATTAACTGGCATGATGGTTTAAATGAGAAAAATGCAATCCAGAGACTCAAGTGTTAGAACAGGTGTTCCATATATGGTGTCACTGTTTGCAGAGATTACGGCATCTTTAGGAGATGCTGCCAACTGGAGGATGTCAGTCAGTCAGCGTAGGTTTTGAGAATGCATAGCTTCTCCCATATCCAGTTTCCTCCTCAGCGTACTATGTGAGGACATGTGCTCAACCATTTCCCCTCTTTGGCTACCTATGCCATTCATTCCTCACTACTATGAACCTCTCTCTGCTCCACAGTTCTGGAGAGCAGAGTCCTGAGGCGTGTTTCCAAAGTTTCTATGTAAATGTAGGCCCCTCTCTGTTTTACCTCCTCACTGGAGATCCTCATCTCTTAGAACATCCACAGACTGCTTTTTGACAAAACCGGACAATGCTTGGCTCAAAATCAATATAGCCATCCCTTTGAAAAAAAAAATCCCAGAGACAGAGCATTTTCCCTATCAAGCCAGTAACATGTGTTAGTTATATTAAATATTCTTTTCTTCTTCTGTCTCTTTGAACTCAGGGCACAGTTGTTATCTCTGGCATTTTACTCTCAACTTCCCTTGATCAACTTTGCCTTGGATTCTATCCTGCCTTTTGCAGCTCTGAATTATCTTGATGCTTATTGCTCTGACTTTGGCATCCTCCCTTGCTTATTATTCAAGCTGGGCTATATCCCCTTTCCTTTACCATGAGGGATGGGAGGATTTAAGAGTATTTGGCGTTCAGCTGCTTCATAAATCACACAGCATTTCAGCATATTGGATATTTTTATGAATAATTGTGGATCAAAGGGAAGAAGGACATTTGTGTTACTTATGGAGCTTATGGGTGTCTCTGTTGTCAGTGGTTGTGCTGTGTTGAGGGAGAGTCTGCCCTTGTTTACCTGCCAGACTTTAACAAAAGATGTCTGTCATTCCCATCCAGACGAAAGAACATCAAGACCATGAATACGTGCAGATTCAGGGTTATCTAAGCCAAGCCATTCTCTTTTCCCTGCCAAGCTTAAGAGACCTGAGGGTGTCTACTATGCCAAACATGTGGGGCATGTAAACATCTTCCCCCTCCCCTCTCCTACCTGCTGCCATCTGTCCTCTGCCTGAACTTTACACCAGTTTGTGCAGGAGTGTTGCTGTACCAGCTCCAGTTACACTTTTGGCATTGAAGGGTCAATTCAGACACCCAGAACCGAGCTGTCGGTACACAGTTCAGGTGCTTTTTCTGGACTCCAAATGGAGGTTAGTTTAGAAGGGACTGACTCCTCTAATTCTCACCCTGTCACGAAGATGAGGGCCTTCTGAGAGTCTTTTGCAGAACCTAGTTCCTTTTCTGAAACAGAGATTTTAAGTTTTTAGGGTTGTGGAGAAGAGTAAGTTAGGAAAATCCTGTAACATCCTTGGAGAAGCTCTCAGGTGTCCCTCTTCTCATCTAAGTGTCGTCAGGACCTATTGATCTCTTATCCACACAACACAGGTGGGAAGAGCACTCACAGAAGGACTTCTTCCTCACCTCCCCTCTCTGTGGGGTCCTCTCCCTCTGTGGGGTGGGGTCCTCTCCCTCTGTGGGGTCTTCTCCCTCTGTGGGGTGGGGTCCTCTCCCTCTGTGGGGTCCTCTCCCTCTGTGGGGTCCTCTCCCTCTGTGGGGCCCTCTCCCTCTGTGGGGTCCTCTCCCTCTGTGGGGCCCTCTCTCTGTGTATCTCTATATTATTTCCTTTTCTGCATGCATAACTTTTTCAGCCCTCTCGTTCAATGACTCCAAAGAAGTTACCTAAAATTCATTTCTATTAATGTGCAGGGAAAAAAGGTAAAGGGGAAAAAATCTTACTGAAAACTCTAGAGGCCTTAGTTTTGAAAACCAATGCAAATGAATAAACAAAAATGTCTACTTGGCATTCCACTTACTCATTCATCAAAGCTTTTGAAACATCTACCATACCCACATGTAACAAGCTTTTTTGTTGGATTTTCTCAGACGGCCGGCTCACAAATAATGACATAAAGACTTATTAATTATGAAAGCTTGGTCTTAGCTTAGGCTTTTTCCTTACTAGCTCTCATAACTCAAATTAACCTGCTTCTAGTAATCTACATTTTGCTCCATGGTTCGGTTACATCTTTTCAGTACTACACATCTGCCTTGATTCGAGTCTGCAGGGGAAATTTCACACCTAGGAATCTCCTCCTAGTTTCTCTCTCTCTGCCTGAAAGTCCTGCCTATTCTCTCAATCATAGATATAGGCCATTTTGCTCTTTATTAAACCAATCAGATGGTTCCTTTGGAAGAGACATATCTTTACAGTGTAAATAAATATTCTACAACACGCGCTAAGATTCTGCTAAGGTATATCTAAAATAGAAGAGATTCAGACATGGTTTTCCAAAGTATAGGGGACCATTCACATCTATAAATAAATGTCTGCATTAGGATTAATGCGAAAACAACATCCTCCTAAAACTCCAAGGGCACAGAGGGACAAAATCATTTTCCTCTGACAATAAAGGAGGATTGGGTAAAAAACAAGGATTTGTATATTCCAGAAAACAGACATTCAAACCAAGTGGGCCGTCAGTTACTCATCTGACAAATTCTGCACATCGTAAGACATATTTTGCATGTCTTACAGCTGTCAGAACCACAACCTTATGTATTAAAAGCATATTAAAATCAGTTTAATGGAGGTTTCTAGGTTTTCCATAGTGGTTTCTTGTTCTTAAATGGTGAGCATTAAGAAATAACAGCAAGTTGGAAAAGGGAGTTGATGGCTGATTTTACAGCTCTGTTGAGCAATGCTTCTGAGATCTTGCAAGGTATGGCCACTGGGGGTTCCATGTAGAAAGTGTGTCTAGGCATTAGGATCTGACACCTAGGAATGGGGAGGGTCTGAAATCATCCACAGATGACATAGGAGATATTTAGGTTAAAAGAGAAGTTGAGTATACCTCTCCTATAGGGCTGGCTTGCTTCTTTCAGCCATCAATATGTATGATTTTTTTTTCAACTAAACACTTTGTGTTCATGTTTTTTTTTTTAAAGACTGACACTTCCACCTGAATTTCTGATAGAATATTTATAATTTAATAATATAATATATATTCTTATATGATGATGCAATTTTCCAAAATAAATTTGAGTTTGATATTATTTCTGTTTTGCAGATGGGAAAATTGAGGCTTGGCTGTGTAACTATTGTATCAGTATGTCTACATATGAGATACTCGAAGCTATGTTTCAAAACTACATTTTTCTGGTCAAAATTTTGCTCTTTAAATTGCTTGAAGGTTGTCAAGTGAACAGACAGAATTCAAGAGTTATTAATGATTTTATATTTTTTATCTCCTGGGTATAAACTTTAATCTGGGTTCTTTCAAAATTCAGAGAAATAGTTATTAGGAGACTCAAATTGATTCCAGAATTTCTTTTGACCTATGACATTGCTAAGAAAGACAGAGAGGAAATCAAGGGTTGCAAACTGCATATGAGGGAAAATTTTCCCACATGAGGACACCAAGAGCTAAGTGACCGGAGCCATGAAGTGGCATTTGTGGTCAGAGGCATGGTAAAATCTCATATTTCCCACCCTTCCTGTTACACAGAGCTGCCCAGTTCTTTTAAACCAAAACACTGATAAACAGTCAAGGCAGCCCTCTCTTCCCTTATATTCTTTGCACTTGATTTCCCGTCTTTCTTAGCAACAGCTTCAATAGTAGGAAACTTTGAAACCAGTTTGAGTTTGCTATTAATTATTTCTCTGAATTTGTAAGTACATGGAGGTGAGAGTGCAGAGCTAAGAGATAAAAAGATTTTTTTTATTGTTTCCTAAATTATAAATACTCTCCTTTAATTGTCTGCATTTAAAAGAGTAATTGGACTAGGAAGAGAAATAGGAAACCTGAGGTCCAGGAAAGCCTATGTGTTGAAGATACCAGAGCACATTCAGACGTACGCGGCATATTTCTAAGGAGGCCCAGTATTTTGCAGCTGGGAGTGGGAGGGCAAAAGGTGAATTGTATTTTTTAAGCCTGTCACTTTGAAAACTCCCTGCTTCCAAACTCAATGCATCTCCAGGATTGTCACAGAAGCAGTTCAGCGGGAGAAGCAAAGGCATCTTTGGCAGTAACTACACGTAGCACTCTTTAATCTCTCCCCAGGCCTGTGAGAACTTGTTTATCTGGCAGCTTTTTCCAAGTACTCTGCTCTTTGGTGGATGGATTTGGCAGTCTGGAGACTGCAGCATCATAATAGACAGGCTTTGCGGAGAAGGCAACTCTTTTTAAATAGATCTGAATGGATAAGCATCAAGTGACTTCCCTGCACATAAGTTCAAATCCTCATGGAATATATTCAGGTTCCACTCTGATCCTATTCTTTGAACAATGAGCCCTTTTGCATGGGCTATAATGGTGCAGTTTTATGGTAAGTTAACTGATGCTACCATGTGTATTGAAGTTATTCTTAAAATGTCCATTGTAGCATTTTTACATAGTTCTGAATAGTGTGTGCATGAATGGCATCTCTATTTCCCAATAATCTTTGAAATAACACCCATAATATAGCCAGAAAAGCCTGTGTGACTAACCTGCAATCCAGGAACAATTGTTTTTCCACTGCCTCTGTTAGGCTTCCAGTAAATGTTATAACTTCAGAGCTGCAAAGCTAACCTCAAAGTCATTCTCTTTGTAAGGAGGAAAATTTCAGGTGAAAGAGGAGGCAGAGGTATTTTTTATGTTGATAAAAGATAAAAGTCAAAGAGAAACACAAACAGCTGGGGTTTGTAGGCACTGATTCACTTAAGAATATAAAGATGATTCGAGACCAGCCTGGTCTACCAAAACCACAGAGAAATCCTGTCTCTAAAAACCAAAAAAAAAAAAAGAATATAAAGATGAGAATGTAGTAGGGATTTATGCTGGTCTAGCAAAATGACAAGAGCAGCCTTTTCTCATATCAGTGAGTTCAAGAGCCCTGGGAAGCTAGCTGGGCTTATCTTCATACCCACAGAGAACCTACCACCCTTCACCAGAGAAACATAGCAAACGTAGACCATCATAGAGAACAAAATGTAGATATCAACAGATTGTGGAGCGTGCACAGTGCCAATTGGTAAGATTCACATTACAGGCCATGTATGATGATGACCTAGTGAGCATGGCAAGAGAAGGGATGAAAGATTATGAGAGCAAAAATTCCACAAAGTCTGCTGTGAAGCCATCTCTCCTAAAAATGGCTGCAAGAACATGATTAGAGCAATGGCAATACAAATGGACACACTTGACATGTGGATAAGCATCAAGTGACTTCCCTGCACATAAGTTCAAATTCCCATGCTTTTTCAGTCACAGTCCAGCTGGCCTTGGTGAGCTCCCAATAGATCAGCCCCACTGTCTCAGTGGGTGGGTGCACCCCTTGTGGTCCTGACTTCTTTGCTCATGTTCTCCCTCCTTCTGCTCCTCATTGGGACCTTGGGAGCTCAGTCCAGTGCTCCAGTGTGGGTCTCTGTCTCTATCTCAATCCATCGCTAAATGAAGGTTTTAAGGTGATATGCAAGATATTCATCAGTATGGCTATAGGATAGGGTCATTTCAGGTTCCCTCTCCTCAGCTGCCCAAGGTACTAGCTGGGGACATCTCCCTGGACACCTGCGAGCCCCTCTAGAGTCAAGTCTCTTGCCAACCCTAAGATGGCTCCCTTAATTAGGATATATATTTCTCTGCTCCCATGTCCACCCTTCCTTTATCCCAACCATCCTATTCCCTCAAGATCCCCCCATCCTCCCCTTCTCATGTTTCTCACCCCATTTCCCCTTAGCCCCATGCCACCTCACCCCCAAGTTCCCAGTTTTTGCCCGGCAATCTTGTCTACTTTCCATATCCAGGCGGATGACTATATGGTTTTCTTTGGGTTCACCTTCTTATTTAGCTTCTCTAGGATCACGAATTATATGCTCAATGTCCTTTATTTATGGCTAGAAACCAATTATGAGTGAGTACATCCCATGTTCATCTTTTTGGGTCTGGGATACCTCACTCAGGATAGTGTTTTCTATTTCCATCCATTTGCATGCAAAACTCATGAAGTCATTGTTTTTTACCGCTGAGTAGTACTGCCCTATCATATGACAAAAGCATTTGTTCAACTACGTTCATAGCAGCATTAATTGTAATAGCCAGAACCTGGAAACTACCTAGATGCCCTTCAATGGAAGAATGGATGAAGAAAGTGTGAAATATATACATGTTTATTTGTCTTTTGACAGACAGCAGAAAGATCCTCTGCCAGAATAGGAAAATGGAGCAGAAATGAGTGTTTTGAAGACCCATTCTGCAACTGCCTTTCTCTGCCCTTGAAGCTATTGAGGCTATGGAGATGTGTATTTGTTTGTTTGATTGGGTGGATTGGGTTTTAATTATTTATTTGTTCATTTTTTGTTTTTATTCTGTGAACTTTTAATAAATCAGTTGGGTTTATTGGCACAGAGCTGTGAAATAAGCATTTACCTTAGATTCTTCATGAGCTAGCCACACTTAATCACAATTGATTTCAGATTTCTGATTTCTGAAAATATTAACAGAAGACATTAATAACCAATTATTATTCAACTATTGAAGTTATGTATATTTAATATCAAGTGACTTAGACTAAGGAAAACTGAATCAAGACTGAACAAATAATGGACACATGATGCATCCTGGAGTAAATAGAAACTTTGTGTTTATTTGTGTATTTATTTGAAGTGTTAAACATTAAGCCTAGAGCCTCACCCATGGTAAGAAAGCCTTTAAATACTGAATTACATTTATTGCCCCCATTAGGAGTGCTGACTAATAAAGCTCGACATGTACAATAGTATCTTAATAGCTAACTCTTTCATGGCATGCAATTCTGATTCTCTAATACTACATTTTTAAATTAACATTAGATAATTAGGGTAACCTATATCTTGCTAGAGTAGAAATTAGAAGATTTATTTCTCTACTTTTATTGTATGTACATAGTTTTATATTTATGTCTGTGTTTCTTGTGAGTGCCTGGCTTATTTGAGAAGAAGTGAAGTTTGGATTCACTGCAAGTAAAATTACAGATTGTTATGGTCCATTATGTGGATTCTGAGAATAAACCTGGATTCTTTGCAAGTAATTAAAGTGTTCTTAACCTTGACTCTTCCACCCTTCAAATAACATTTTTCTTAGGCGTGCATATTCATTAATGTCATTTTAAATGGTTTTAGGTATTTTTAAAAATGTTAAAGCAGAATCTCTTTTAATTGCTAACTATTTCAATTATATTGTCGGAATTATGAATTAAATAAGTATAGAACTTTACAGTATACATTCCATACTGAAATATTTTGTATGAGCTCTGTGATATCATGAACTGTACAGGATTTTCTTCTTGTTGTCTGTTCATAACATCAATATGAATTAGTTACAAGTAAACATCATTGCTTATTATACTTCTTGGAACATCTGTCAGACTCATTTGTGCCTGGATCAGTAATGGAGTAAAAAGATTGAGGCAATAGTTGACTCATATTTTATAAATAAAAATCAATGGATATTACAAGATCATTGGGAGGAATGATCCAGAAAGTTTGAAATACATTAATTTTATTCTCTTTTTGAAGTTTCTAAGTTCCCTTCTTGTTCTTTACCAAATTTTATAATGTTTGACTTCACTCCAATAGGGTATTCATTTACATGTCACTCTTGATAAAGCTATGCTTCTAATATAAATCCATTTTAGAGAGTGTGAAATAAGTAATGGGAAGGTCAGGATGAATTTGTTATCAATGAAATCGGTAACACCTAAGGGTGTGCATCTATATCTAAAACATTATATGGCCTGAAGTTATCACAGCACATTAAATTCCTATCATCTATCTGAACAGAAACAGACTGTGATTTGTTTCTCAGAGCCATAACCCGTTAAGACTGATGTTAGCTAAAACTGGTGTTAAGATAAGTTTAGCATTAAAGAGTAAGATAACATTTCTGCTCTCAATAGTCTTTCAAGTTAGGCCAAAGGACGAATTATAGAAGGATGAAAACATGATCATATATCAAAGCTGTCTACAAAGGAGATACATCAGTGAGATACACAAAACAAATACTAAGGTTCAATTAGAACTTTTGTTATTGGAAGTACTCAGAAAGACAAACAACTTCAAATATTCTTCCTATAACCCTCTAAAACATTACAATATGATATAATTTTTCTAAGAGTCACAGTGTTAAATAAAACTGAATTAATATGAAAAAGAAAGAATAGTAGAAGCTGCTGTATTTTCTCCATCCATTTACTATCTTATATCTATGATGCCAATGTTCATCTGTTTTTCAATCCAGACTTTCTTTTCTGTCTACTGAGCATTGGATGATACTGGGACAGAGGAACCCTTGTATTTCAAATAATACATGCATTGGCATACATGACATGCATGACTATAAAGTCAAGTGCTGGCTGAATTCTATTTGCAGACGTGTAAGAGATTACTTACTCCCACTCCCTAGCTTGTAAATTGTGGCTTGGACTCTAGGTCAAGTAGCTGTGAGCTGCTCTTATCAGACCACAGTGTGTGTGTGTGTGTGTGTGTGTGTGTGTGTGTGTGTGTGTGTGTGTGTGTGTGATTATATTATATATTAAAGAAATGGAAACTTTAGAAAATAAAGTATACTTTTTAAGCAAAATTGTACTGTAAATTATCTTTCATCTAAAATGTCATTGTTGGCCTGTGTTTTACAGACCATCTTCATATAAATTTGTTTGATATTTCTTATCATCATCTTTCCGGTGCATATACTATGGAGGTTGAGAATTCCTTGATAAAGGATTAGCGTCTGATAATGTTACTGTTCTCTTCTTGGTGTGTATATTGAGTAGTTTGAAATGTCAACTTACTGTAGCCTAGAATAACCTCAGAAGAAAGTTTTAGTTAAGAAATTGTTTAGATTAGGTTGGCCTTTAGATATGTCTATAAAAATATTATGATTGTTAATTGATATAGGAAGTTGCAACCCATTGTGGACAGCACCATTTCCTGAGGAAAAAAAAATAAAAGTATGTAAAATTGGGGAAAAAAGCCAGATGAAAGTGCAAGCAGCAGCATCTATATGATCCTTCTCTCTGCTCTTTCCTGGGATATGGTGTTATCATCTGTGTCAAACACTTGCCACAGCCGCTTCCTCCCATGATGTACTATAATCTGGAATTAATTGTAATATAAAATAGTATCTTTGCTCTCCTGTGTTGGGTGTTTTTAATCTCAGCAGTAGACACTAAATCAGAACACCATGACAAAGAATCTTTCATAACCTTACCTTTCTTTAGTCTGCTTTGCTTATTTTTTTCTCACTACTGAATAATCTAGTCCAGCCTTAGCTGCCTCTAGAAATTTGTTCATGACCCTCCATGCTTCTGTCTACACCACATGTTTGGTTCAAATGCCCCTGTACTTGTCAGAGCACAGTCAACGTTACATCATTTTAGATCTCTGTGTGTGTTTTCATAACTACTTGTTTTATTCATACCTTATACTTACTCTCTCGTTGCCTATTTTATAACAAGTTATAGTTCATTTGTCCTGAATCATCCTAAACTCACATGTATACCTTTCCTCTATCAGATACAAGTTCTTGAAATGGAGAGAAGATTAATGAATAGTGACTGAAGTCCCCTATGTTATCATTGTAGAATCTTCCAGATGCATTCCAAATACAGTGTTGGTAAGAGATAAGTAATGTTTATAAAAAATTCTTTGGAATTTTGGACATAGATAGATAAATCTAGATAAAATCAGACAGAGTATTTATAAAGCTGTACTCGTTAATTAGTGACAGACTGATTTGAGCATAGATTAAGCTAGAAAGCCTGGACATGAAATGGAAGAAGAAATTCTAACATTAAAACCCCATAAATGAAAGAAGGATAAAGAGGGCAGTCAGAAATACTCCTAATATTTCCGGAACGGATGAAAACAAGAGTGGAAGTTTCCTTAGCTGTTGTTATTATTTTTTAATATGTTTCCTTGAATGGGAGATGGTACAGACAAAAATATCTCCACAAATAATAGTCACAGACAATGATCATGTCAGAATAAGAGGTTAGAAGCTGAGCTCAGAAATAATTGTCAACCATGATCAGTAAAAGAAGGCTACTTACTAAAAACTAAGAGCTTTCCAACATTAAGGAACTTCAGCTTGGAAATGACCATTGACAGGACAGAGATAGGAAAGGAAACATGAGTTTCTTCTAGGCAGTGTATAAACAGGCATTGCTTTCCAGCAGGGAGCCCCTGACACTGAGTCTAAGTCAGTATGTATGACAGAACAGAAATATCTAATCTCACCCACAACCCCAATGTGCAGGTCTACAGAAGAAGCAGTGCCGAGCATAAAGGCCTAATTACTACCTCCTTTTAAATACCATAACACTTTCAGAAACCTCAACATTAGCTTATCTTTGTTTTAGTGCCAATTTTTTTTTATTTTAAAAAGCAGCTTATGTCTTCATTATTACAGCCTGTATTCTGTTTCTATACCATTCTTCCAGATCACTCCAGTTAACAAGGAACTGACCCAAGCAGCCTTACCATTTCCACCAAACCAGTTTAGCCACAGTATAATTTCCTTTAAGCCCAATAGCATTCTTTACTGGGGACTAAATTAAGGGAAGCAAGAACCTGCTGTCTCCTGTGGGCTGTTTTCACCTATTAAGTGTGAGCATGTCAGCTTTTGCTAACAATCTCCTGTGGGCCCCTTTCCCATTGCTTCCCTACCTTGTTTTCTTTCCTCCTGGACTTATTAACGGAACCCTCTCAGCTGGAGGTTTTCTATATCAAGCCTGTACCAGAATTAACAGACAACTGAGACAGGATATTTGCCAAGTACTTGGAATCAGATATAGAAAAACTGAGTAAGGACTTGTTGGAGACACCTATACTCTTGTTCCTTCAGCCATAATTTGTTCTCTAATGTATATACCCTTACCAACAATATTTTTTGAACATTTCTTAGATCTCAGGCTTTGAGCTCACAATGTTTGGTAAACCTGAGAAAAAAAGAGAAAAGAAAGAAGAATTTGAAACAGCAAAGAACAAAATAAGAAGCTAGACTAAAAGAAAATTACACAATAATATAACTAAATATGGAGTGTTTCAAGAAATTTGAGTTTTATATCCTAAAACTAAAAAATAATAATTAAATAAAATTATAGGCAAAGCAACAATATGTGAAAGTCCATGGGTACCACCCAAATTAACTCCTCAATAGAGTATGAAAATAAAAAGAAAATGTTAATCTCAGTATTTCTTACGAAGATTTTAAAGTGATTAGAGACAAACCTAAAATGAAATTTTAGCTCTTCAGTTTTTTAAATATACAATGCTCATTACTTTTAAACAATATATTCAAGCCGTTAATTATGAGAGGGTAATAACCATAAAGTTTTGAAAAAGGAAATATCTGAATCTTTTAATCTTACATATGAGATACAATTATTGTAGTCAGAAGTTTTTCTATCACCATTCCAGTTCTCAAATATCTGACAACCTCTTTCCAAATAATTGACTAGGAGTCTTAATATAAATTATAAATGCTCAGTCAATAGCTCAGACTTATTACTAGCTAACTCTCATACTTAAATTAATCCTTATTTCTTTTGAAGTTCTGTAATGTGGTAGCACCTTTATTAACATGGTACGCCTATCTCTTGCTCCCTCTGCATCTAGCTGGCAACGTTCCTCACTCTGCTTTTTCTCTTCCCAGAATTCTCCTAGTTTGGTTGCTGCACCTATACTTCCTGCCTGTCTACTAGCAAATCAGTGTTTTATTAAAACCAACTTAACTGACAATTCTTTACAGTGTATAAAAGGATTATTCCTCAGCAGATGACCTGCTTAAAGATGAGAAAATCTGGTTCTGTAATTTTGATTCTAAATATGAGTGACATGAGAACATCTTATGTAGAAAAGCCTCCAAAACATGCAATATCATATTTAGTTATTCACAATCTTTTGTTACAGACACCAATTTTCTTTACAAATATGTACTTAGAAATCATAATCATACATTAAAATATTTTAGAAGCCATGTCTAAAGTTCTAAATATCTGGCAATCCTTTGGCACAGAAAGACTGTGGAGTTGATGACATACTCTTTGCCTATCCCACAGATACATGTCACCATGGTGGTGCTGTGCTTGGCATGATTTCCCCCTATGGAGTCTCACTTAAATCACAATCAGGAAATCACAAAGCAAGACACCTAGTACTACTACAAATAGTAGGGATACAATGATGATCAAACAATGGTTTTTACTATGCAAAAAAGGCCAGACACAAAAATCAATAAAATATAATTGGTAAATTGCACATTTTTTTACCAATTCTTAAGAATGAGACAGAATTCGCAGCCATATGACCCTAAGCATGAAAAATGATAGCTAAATTGAGTTTTGAGTAGCTATTTACTACCAGCCAGGAGCATTAAGTATTTGAGGGTCCAAAATGTAGAGAAAAGTAAATGGGACTGACTGTGGATGGAATGCTCTCATTGTGGACTCTCTGTGTTGTCCACGACTCTCTAACCAGCCCTCTAGATCCCTACAGTCAACAAACCTACCATATTGCCTAGCTTAATTCCCAGACCAAGATAAACAGTAAGAAAAGCAAAACCACAGGAAACTACAGAGGAGGAAACCGTCAGTTCCACAGACACTTATTTTGAACACTTCTCCATTGCTGAAGCTCATGCCTTCAGTATATCCAGTCTTCTTCATTTTGCTAAGAGTCCAGTATCTATGTGAACATCCTGACCCTCCTGAGTGACTGCTTTTTTGGGTTCCCTCTGGAGGCCTCATCTGCTACCTTTTTTTTTTCCTTCTCATGTCCTTACTTGAGCCATACCTACTTTTTATCTTCTGCATCCTGCCTTACTTAATGTGTTATATATCCCCACCATCTGTACTACGGGAATGTGACGTGAGACTGTTCAACTTCTGATATTTTTATTAGCGACATGAGCACACTACTTTTCCTCCTGAGGCATGTTGTTGGATGAGTTCACTCATGTTCATTCCTCTTCAAGCCAGTCTGTGCCAGTCTACATCTGATTACTTCCTCTTACAAGCGAGCCAAATACGTAATTGAGAAAGTGTAACCAATGAGTTGCTAGGACTCCAGGGATTGTCATTTCTTTGTGTTTGGAACAAGTAAATATTCTGTTAAAATAGAGTATATAGAATAAGCACCACAAAAGCTAAATTTACTTCTTCTCCGAAACAGAATCAGACACATTAAAATGTCTGCATTGATTTCTTTGATGTGTCAGTACTCAAAGAATGAAAATCACCAAAGATGATTTCTTCCCATGCCTCTACCCTAAAATCAAACGTTTAGTAACAGCTTCAAAATATAAAGGCACCTTGTCAAACTGAAGAGTTTTCTCAGTTGTTAAATGGCAACCTTCTCTGCTCCCTGTTCTGGTAGATATGTCCCCCTTCTCCAAGACTGACTCTAGGGTATGGATGAATTGATTCCATTCTGAGTTTTGGTGATTGGTTCAAGGGTGACTGTATAATTTAATTTTTTAAGAACTAAGACTCAAAGACACTTATTTGACATTTTAAGGACAAAATACTTGTTTGTTCTAAGGTGGGAATTGGGCTTCAGTCCTTTGTAGGCATCCATTTAACTTGAGAATCAATAAAGTAAAAAAAAAAAAAGTGAAAAGGGCTCAGGGATAGAGACTCCATGTTTTTTTAGGTTGTGTATTTTGAAAGTAAACCATCCCTGGATATTTCAGACATGCGAATTTCTTACTCTACCTTGTGTTTTTCTTTCAGTTTTTGAACCGGGCTGATTTAGATATTTTGAAAATAAAAGGAGAGTTTTGCTTGAGGTGCTAAGTGAAACCACTTGATCCAGTCTTCTCACTTTCTCTCCATTTTGCATCTGTTTTACCATAGCTTTAGCCTTCAGTTCCTTTGTCCCTGGAATGGGACGTGGATGGAATGGAAATGTGATTCTCTTTGAGAACACCCCATAAACTGTGTTTTATTGGGTATCTTTGTGTGTACATGCCTTACCAAGTAATTGGTGTCAACATGTACAAAGGGAGAACACACTCATCTGTCCACAAACACAGTAACATGGGTACACGGCCCTGTAAAATAAATAGTTCTTCAGATATTTGCTCTCAGAGTGCATGGTTCACTTTGCACTTCTAATGTAAGGAGATTCTCTTGGTTCGATCTATGTTACAGTTATTGTTAATTTTGTTCTCAGAAACTCAGTACTATAAGCTTTTTTTTTTCTGAAGGTCCTAGGGTAAAAATATTTTGTCAAAGTAAAATTACATTTTGAAAAAAAAAAACCAAATAATTGTCCAATTTAAGAACTATTAGGAAGCATTATCATTCTTTTCTCCAAGTAGGGATACAAATTTGTGTGAATGCCAGGAGACTCATGATGGTTGAAATCAATAACCAATTGATATTATAGCTCTTATTTATTAGACCATATCTGAGACATTCCCTGATATATATTATTTAAAATATACAGAGTACCACTACAAGTTACTTCCTATGATTTCTATAATTCTATCTTTTAATTGAATGAAATGGAGTCTTAATAATGTATCATGGTATTTGTATTTATATCTGTTTTGTAGTAAGTTTTAACAAATTTATATAATTTAGTTAAATTTTCCTTTTATCTTTATTACCTTAAATCATTTTTAAATTTAAATATATTTTTATAATATTATTTCGTTTTTCTCCAATAGAGTGACATTGGAGACAAGAAACGTTCTAGAACATGCCTCAGTTCAGGAGCAACTCATCAACATATAATGGACTTCACCGTTTTTTGTGGGGTTTTTTGTTTGTTTGTTTGGTTTATGTATGTTGGCTTTTATCTCCTTTATTTTGTCACAGTTTTGTGTTTCTGCTTTTGTTTGTTCATTTTCATTTTCGGTGTGGTTTTATTTTTGTCTTTTTTTTTTTTGGTTTGAGGAAATTTTGTTGTTGTATTAAGATTTTGTTTGTTTGTTTATTTATTTATTTATTTATTTTGAGAAACAACTTAAGGTTGGATGGTTAGGGAAGGGGAGAGGATCTGGAAGGACATGGGAAATGAACTTTTAAACCAGAATTCCTCATCATTCCTCTGTTTGCTCACTGGAAATCTAACATGGATCCATTAATGCTGTGGTGTGAATTCATCAAGCCCAGTAAAAAAGACAAAACCTAAGGGCAGGGATATTTAAAGTTTCCGCATTCAGTTTTCTAATTTCTTATTTATTCATTCATTCATTTATTTATTATTTATTTATTATTTTTTTT
>NW_004949103.1:12322106-12363188 GCF_000317375.1 Microtus ochrogaster
TGGTAAGGCCCAGATGAAAGGAAATAAAATGGAGCCACATCAGGATAGGTGGCATGGGTACTACGGTGTTCTTGTGCTTACAAGTGGGAAGGTTGTGGCAATTTCAGGGGAAAAAAACATGTGAGAATGGTCACAGGGTAGAAACAACTCAACAAAGATGAGACATGAGACCAAAATAGTGTTAGCTTGACTTAAACACACGATGTTTTATTTTTAATCCCCAAATGGATTGATTCCCAAACTGAAAGAAAGAATAAAGTAGAAATCCATCCCACAGAATGAGGATCTCTCTTTGGTGTCCATTCCAATTGGGGCTCCTTTTACTATACCACACTTAAGGTTCTCTCTAATCAAATGAGAAGGGCTGTGTCTAAGAACATTTATGGGCACATACTATTTTATTCCTTTCTGTCTTGTCCCAAATAAATCTGTCTCAGAGTCCCAAATAGTCAAGAACTGCATGCTTGTAACTCCTGTCATATAAAAACCTATCCAGTGTTATTTGGCTTTAACACTCAACCTGTCACAGCCTACAGTCGCCTTAGAAGGGAGTTTCAACTGAGTGACTGCACAGATCATATTGGTTTATGGGTCATAAATGAGGAGGAGTGACCTGACATCATATGATATATGAGAGACCAACCCCCTGTGGGCATCATTATTCCATAAGCAGGTGATCACAGTCTATGTAAGGATGGCTGAGTATAATTCTACCATGATTTCCGCAAGTCTCTGCTTGAATTTCTGCCCCAACTTTCCTTAATGACGGGCTACAACCAGTAGGCTGAAATAAACTGTTTCCTCACCCAAGTTGGCTTTGGTCAGAGTGTTTTATCATTACAACAGAAATGTGAGCAGCACATTTCTGAAATTAGCAGTATTTCAGTGTAAGTAACTTTTTCGGGGGCCTGGCCTTCTTCTGCTGAGATGGACATATGGGAGCCTATTCAGTGGGAATTCCCATAGTGCATCTCTACCCTTTGCAGAACCTTGAATTTGATATATAAAATTCACATAGGAATTTGTCTTCATGGGGCTTGATGAGAGACCTGAAAGAATTAGACATCATAGTCTGACTGGCATCTAACCTTAGTTCTATCAGGATGGTAAGAAACAAAGAAAATGCCCATGCACAGGCAAAAAAGATCTGGTGGGTTCATTTGTCAGCAGTCAAAGGGCAACGGAAAGCTGTGCGATTTTTCTCCCAAACTGTGAGAAAACCAGGCATTTAATACCTCCATTCCAAATGCAAACCAATCAAACATTGGCAGGTTTGGATTGTTTTATTTTGAGGTTTTAGCTTATCTCCATGGGATAAAAGCCTTTCCAAATGGGCTTTAACTAAAAATGTCATCCACCCCAGCTGTTCTCTGGTTAGCAGAAAGAGTGGTGACAGAAGGCTCCTTCGCATAGTCCTCTTCCGTAATATCATTATCCAAATTTGCATGGCAAAGATGTGGCTGCTATTTATATGTTGATTATTACAGTTCTGCAGTTTATTTTTTCCCAGCAGAGTTGAAAATTATATTTAGAAAAGCTGACATCATCTTTAAATATACATTATAGCTCTCATTTGGTAGAGATGAGCTGTTGAAATATACGCCACCTACTCAACTTCTCAGGAAAAAAATGGCATAGACGCTTCACACATGGTTATATATAAACATGTACATTGGCATGAAAGTGAACTGGAAGCTATGAGTATGAAGGAATCTTAGGCACTGTTTTATGCCTTCTCAGCTTTATTTTTACTTTAAAAAAAGATGGACAATGTGACTTAGTCTTAGAGAAGAGCTTCTGTATTCTAATTCCAGTCATCATAGATACATATTCTTGGAATAATATTAATCCATTGTAAAAATCTGCACCCATCAATCTGAATGGTGGGGATGACAGTTCATGAATGATAGTAGAATTGAGATTTATGGTACATGAAACAGACAATAAAAAGTATGATCCATCTTTTTAGTTTATGTTCCCAACTGTGAAACATAGACCTCATATAGACTATGTTGACTAATTTTGTGATCTGTTGACTGAGCCACTGGGTGTAAAAGTATTCAGTAACATGGTATTCTGGTTGTTTATGTATCTTTAGGTGAGACTAATAGACTCAATGAAACTGGCCGTTCACCATAAAATGTGACTGAGTTTCAAGCTGTCAGTTGCGTAGAATGAAAAAGCAGATTCTGTTCCAGACAACAGACTTCTTTTTCCCCAGCTGCCATAGAAACTAGGAAACTCCAATGTCTTCTTTCTCTGTTATTGGATTTGAACAGATGCATTGAATTTTTCAGGATCTTGCATGTGTCAGGCTTCAGAGCTAGTATTGACACTGCCCATTCTCCTTTTCCTCAGGCTTGCTCTCTATGATCATACAAATTTTAAGTTCCTCTTATTCTCTTATATACCTCTTCCCCTGCCAGGTGTGACTATATGTATGTGCTACATATGTATATAGTCAAACATCCTATTGCTTGTGTGTTTCTGGGCAAGACTAATGCGTACATTGCCTAATTTTTGTGTTTATTTCCTGTTAATAATTTCTCAAGACAGATATTAGAGTCCCATTTTCTCACTTTTGTTCATCAAAGCTAACAGAGGAGGAAATTGAGGCCTCTGAGCAACATGCTTTTAATCTTAAGGGTTATTATTACTTGCACAGTAAGCAAAATGAGCTATCTGCTGCAATGTTTTGCCTCTTACTGTGTAAAAGTTATTTATATGTTAGCTAGATTCAGCTGTGGTGCTAGCATGGAGATTTTGAAAGCCTTTTGCTTGCATTTGCAGTGAAATGCCACAGGTGTTCTCACCTCAGGCAGTTTGTAACTACATCTCACAGTGTTACAGTAGCGTCCATAGCAACCCATGAAAGTGCAAGCTTAGTTCTATGCGATGGAGTTAAAGGTAGGAAAAGCATGTTAATTTCCTTGACAAAGCCACCTCCACCCATTGTCTGTCTTGAATCAGAACTCTAAGTCCTGATCCAATCAGGTTAGATTAGTGATTTTACTTCTTGGGCATGTAAGAGTGAGACTAGCCCTAGAATAATATCCAGCTTCAAAATATCTAAAATGTAACTGAAAGACAACAAATTAAGTGGAAGTTTCTTGATTAACATGCAAGTAATAGGTCCCTATTTCACAGTGGAGTTGTTAGGCATAGTGTCTAAAAGTTGGCATTGTTTACTGTTGCTAGCTTGCAATCATGTATCTGTTGACTTGAGGCAGATTGTCAAGGTGTAAACAACTTGGTAAGATTAGAATACCAATACAAAATCTTTAAATGATACTTAGATTTTGTATTTTTCCAAATTATGTATTTTGACAATTACGAGAACTGTTCTTTCTTTGGGAACTGTTCTGTCTGGAAATGGGAAGGCAAATCCAGGTGCAGTTGCTAAGAGTAGTAAAATGATATTCTATGCTTTATAAGCTAGTTGGCAAAAGTTCAGCTTTCATAAGTACTGATGCCTGTCTCAAGCTTTTAAGGGACCAGTTTTATGTATGAGACCATTCTTTCTTCTATCCTGTTAAGCAGGTCCTGGTTTGAGCCAAGATCCACTTTTATATGAAGCTTAAAGGTAAATCACTTTATATGGTATTTGCATAGGCATAATTGTTTCCACTTATACCACTACCCCATGGGCCTTGTCACAATATCAGACGGGTAGATTTGAAACCACACTCTCAATACATCATGACCCTGCTCAAGAAAATCATTTCAATTTTACTACATCCAGTTGTCACAGCGTGATTCAGTTTTCTTCATGGTCAACTTGCTTATCTTTCTAGTTTTCATAAAACCAGTATCTTTCCGGTAAAAATGAAAAATTTCTTTCTTCTGTGCCTCTTCGACTGCCAGGGAACAACACTTCAAGGTGAAGTTTGAGAACGTTCATTAAAAAGTCAATTTTATTTTGACCATTTGAATTCAAAAACCGTGAGATTCACCACGACAAAGATCAAACCAACATGTTGCAGGAAATTAAGCTCTGAAAGCCAGCATGACTTGTGGTTGGTCTCAAATTGGCCCTTTAAGGTTTCTATCCCGCTTACTTCAGTCCCCCAAAGCCCAAATGTTGACAACCCTTTGCAAAGACAGGTCTTGTCTTGGTTAGTTATCAACCCAGATAAAACAAACAATAAATAGTTGGCCCTCCATGCAAGAGGCAGACAGTGAAGAGGACACAGTTGGGCTAAGATGGATTTTTCTAACATGCCTATCACATATCACTCCATGAGGACCATGGAGACAAGTCAAAAGATGAGTGTTATTCGTGTCAAGCTCTGTTATTCTTCAACTGCTTCAGAAGGAGTTGTCACAAATATGTTGCTCAAAACGACACTTGTGTACTAGCTCAACCTTCTGTAAGTTTACAGTCCAGACTCAATGTAACTGGTGCAGACACACATGGCACTAGTCTGATATCAAGCAGTTGGGCAGAAGAAATGTTTTAGTTTGGACAATTTGGTGAAGTTTTCTCTTCCAGATTTATTCTGATTGACATAAACTCGACATTCTTACATTAGGGCAACTGATGTGTCCATTGCCCTGCTGTTTATAAGACGGGGTATACTGTTACTGCCTAAAGACTGCCCTGATCCATAGCTAAACAGTCCCTTCATGTTTAAAATCAAAGATGATTTGATTCATTGAATGTATCCTTCACTTCAACTTTATGATTTGTCTTTGAACTGTGGCCCTGGGTGCCTGTCCCAGTGAAGACGTCTATAACTCAATCCTCAAAACCAAGACTTGGGGAACATCAGAAGGGAGAGTAGAAAGATTCTAAGCGCCAAAGGAGCAAAGGACCAGAGGTCCTCTGCTGCAAGACAGTCTCTTCTAAATAAAAATAAAATAGAAACAAGAATAGGGAGCAGAAAGGGGTGCATCTGGGAAGAGTTAGTGGTGAATATGATATAAATATGTTGTATGAAATTCTCAAAGAATTAATAAAAACATTGCATTATTAAGATTCTGAAGTGATAAATTTTTATTTTATTTTAGTATAGTTTATCATAGCTTTTAATGAATGAATGAATGTTTAACCACTACGATAAAGGTTAACCACTGAACTGTCACTTATACCTGCTGGGAGAGGAAAAAACTTTTTTTTTTTTTCCATTAGAGTGATACTGCATATATCAACTACTTCAGGACAGGCCTCATGCTCAGGAGAAGTTAACCAACATATAATAGACTTCACAGGTTACTTTGTGTGCTTTCATTTGGTTATAGTTTGGTGGGGATGTTTTTCAGGGGTAGCATATTTTCTTGGTTAGTAGGTCTTGTATTTTGTGGGTCCTTTTCAGCTTTTTGAAAAAGCACTTAAATTTAGGTGGGTATTGAGGAAGCATTAATGTGGAAGGATTTGGGGGAGGGAAAGCATATAATCACAATATATGTAAATTTATTTTTAAGTAATAAAGATAAAATATAATAATAAAAAGATAGAAGCAAACAAAATTGAGGAAACAAGTTTGTATAGTTTGTTTCCCATATTATTTTAATTGGGATATATTAAACACAAATACATGGATTTTTATGTTAAATAAGTAAAATTAAATAACTTAACAATAAAAATATTTATTATATAGAACAGTTTTAGAGTTATATCATTACTAGGAAACCTTCATATAATATACCCATTTTTCCAGGCATTGGTTATATCGTTTTGACACATTAATAATTACTAACTCTCTGTATTCAATGAGATTTTCTTTCTTCTATAATTTCTGAAAACATGCTATACTTTATTTTGGAAGCATGTCTTGTAGGGCTTCTGGGGGTCATTTTTTTTTATCAGATATTGAAAATTGGGATGTTTTGAAAATTAAGCCAGTACCTTGTAAAATGAATATAATGGGATTTAACTAATGTTTGTGTTACAGTGAGCTTGAGACTGAGGTAGAATGTTTGTCATGAGATTCAGCAATACGTTTATGGGCCTGAACTGGAAAGAGAATTCAGCAAGTAAAGTGATTACTGTACAATTGCAAAACCCACCTTTGGATCCCTAGAACCTTCATAAAGGTCAGGAATGCCTGTCTGATGTCTATATGATTATTTAATAATGGCACCTGATCTTTACCTCAGGAAACATCTCACCCCATCCCCCACCCACACCGGATTTGAATGATTCTTAGCTAAGAAGTGTAATTTAGAGTTACTGTGGAAATGACCTAATGTGGCTCTGTGATGTGTCAAAGGCATTTTGCATGCAAAAAAATGTGAATTTAAGAGATCTGGATAATGGAAGACTGTGGATTGAGTTGTCTTATCTAAAATTCATATGCTGAAGTCTTAGCCATCAGTACATCGGAATGTAAATATTTTGAATGATCTTTCGAGGTAAAAGGCCATCGTTAGTGTATGTTCTTGATCAAACATGACTGATACTTTTTTGAGCTGCATGTGACTTTTGGAAAGTATATGCATGGAAGAAAAAGTACATATGGGAAGATAGCACAAGAATATTTTGTGGAACTTATCCTGCCGGTGGTGTTGGATTAACTGAAAGCCCTGTATGTTGGTTTCAGAAAGGGAAGCATTTCTTTTTCAAATCAGTATGCTGCACAACAATTTGGATGAGGATCTGCCACTCATACCTGTGGGGTTACAAGCCTCAGGGTAGAACTGAAATATTTACCCACTTTAATAAATATTTGCCAGTGAATCTGACTCTGGAGCTTTCTTTTTGGAAAGGTTATTAAATATGGATTCCACTTCTTTAGGAAACATAGGTCTGTAGAGATGACTTATTCGTCTTTGCGTGCACTTTCATCGCTTTTATCATTCGAAGAAATCATCCATTTGATACAAGGCACAAAATTTATAGGTATCTATTTTTAAGATTTGTTTACAATAGTACTTTAGTGTCTGAGGTATCAGAAAAGATAACCCGTCTTTTGTTATTGACATGAAATATTATTATGTCTTGTCTTGCCTTTTTTACGGTTAGCTGGGCTTACGTTTTATCAGCTGTATCCATATTAAGCAGATTTCATATTTCAATTTTATCTATTTTTCCTATTATTTTTGTTTTCTGATTCATTGATTTCTTCTCTAGATTTATAAGCTATTTCCCAAGTCACTTTGTTCTTATTTTTAGTTTTCATTTCTAATTTTGTTTTCTCAAATGCTTTTAAGATTTATTCCTTTGTGCAGTATGGTGGCGGCTCATGCCTTTAATCCCAGTACTTGGGAGGCATAGATAGGTGGATCCCAGTGAGTTCTAGGCCAGCCTGATTTACAAAGTGAGTTCCAGGACAACCATGACAGTTACACAGAAAAACCCTGTCTCCAAAAAACCTAACCAACCAACCAACAAACCAAAAAACAGAATCCCAAAACCAAATACAAGCAAAATAGAGTTTTACTCTTTTGTATTTGTTTTTGACAAGTATATACATAAATAGATTACAGTTTGATCACATCCAACACATATTATCCTCCCAAGACTTTTCCATTCTTTGTTAATCTCTCGTTCACAGCTAGTCCCTCTCATATCTTTTCTATATCTGTTATATGCAAGACTTGTGCAGGCAGCCATAATTGATGTACTCATGAGTGTGATGGCTTATGCCATACCCAGAAGATAGTACATCATAACTCTCCTTTCCATCCTTCTTTTATCCCAATCTTTTCTTCCTGCTCTTGTGTAATGTTCCCTGACTCTTGCATTGGGTGATCTAGCTAACTCTTTTAGAAATTCACAATCAGCCAATACTTCCTTTTAAAACTCCCATCTGTTATGAGTCTCTATATTAGTCATTGCTCTATGGGGAGAGAAAGGTAATTTCTTTTCCTCAGGCTTAGAACAGCACTAGTTCATGGCTATCAACGTAAATGTTTAGGTGGCAATTTGTCTACATATCACTTAGAAAAATACCAGTTTTGCTTTCCCTTTAGGGCCTGTGACTTTTCTAACGATAGGACTTTTACCAGGGTTACAGAGGCAACCGTGTAGCAAATCACAAAAAGAATTGGAAATGGTTGGTTAACTCCCAACTATTATATTATACATGTGTATTGTTGAAATCAATACTACTACATATATTTTGTTTGATTGACAGCCATAGACTTTCCATTTAACAACAGAAGACTACATGTTCTTGTTCTTTATAGTACATGGGACATTCACTTAAATAGACTACACTTACACCCAAAAATCCATCAGAATATATTTAAACGTCTATGTATAATTCTATATGTGTTCTCAGAGCTCAATTCATTAAATAGGAAATTATAAGAGAAAGATACTTAAAATGCATTTGAGTACTTAGTAATTTAAAAATATTTTCTTGACATCATGGGTCCAAGAATTCCCTGAAATTAAGACATTTTCAATTTGATTGGAATTTCAGATACAACATAAAACTGCCTGTAATGTAGTGACAACAAATGGCTAGAAATAAATTAAAAGATGAAGTTAAATGTATGAGAAAAAAACAACATCTAAATGAAGATTCTAAATCTACATTTTGAGGAGACACACACATTTATATTTCATGAGTGCAAGTAGAAATATTTTAATAGAATTCTAAGAAAACAGACTTTATAACAGTACAGAATGAAACTAATTCCAGACTGTTGGTGAAATAAGATATTAATTTCTCTAGATCCACATAAAATTCCAATGAAACCAAAGTATGGTTTTGTTAGAATTCTATAATCACTACTTAATAATGTGTCATTGCATTTACTAGGCTTTGGGAAGCTAAGCAAACTCACCAGGTAATGGGGAATATCTTAAAGTAATTGTGAGTATCAGTGAACAAACAAATAAAAGTGTCTATTCTGGGAATGGGAATAAAACTTGCAATCAATGTAAATCACTTTTATAATTTTAGTACTTATGTATGCTTCTATATAATATAAAAGACATTGCTATTATACATCAGTTTGAATACTGTGATATAAAACATGTTAATATCAACTCTGTCTTTCATTTGGAAGCACTATAAAATACATGAATTTTATTTATATTTTAAATGTTTAAAATAAAATTTATTAGTGGAGTGATTTAAAAATGCCATGGTATGAGTTCTACAGTCAGAGAACAACTTTCAGGAGTTGGTATTCTCTTTGACATGGGAGTTCTTGTGGTTGAACTCTGGTCCTAGGCTTAGATCCTTCTTGCTAGTCCTTAAGAGTAAATTTTACTACACACTTTATATTAGACTTCATATGGCTATCAGTTCATCAAGAAACACATATAAATATTCTATATTTCAGCATACTAAACTAGGTTATTTTAAGGAAAATGTATAATGTAATATTTAATTTTTATTTTAATCCCTCAGGAGACTGATAGGACACACTTGAGAGTCTGTCTGAGAGGCTTTATCAGAGAGAATTAACTGACAGGAGAGACATCCACTTTGATGTGATGCCACCAGAGCATGTACTGGGAATCTTTATTCTTAAAGGAAGGGAGGAAAAAGGCACTTGAGTAAACATATGTCCTTGTCTGCCCACTATGACTAGAGAAGCTTTGTTCTGTAACACCTCCCCTGCCATGATGAAGTACAGCTTCTAACAATGGACTCAATAACTCTTAGCTGCTTTTTGTTATTTGTGTCTGTTGTTTTAGTCACCTTGACACAAAAGTAATACTCATATCAATTATTACCAACATGTTTTAAACAGTGAGGAATTGTTATTTGATGGCTATAAAGCTTCAGATTTGTTTGAACATTGTAATGTAATGTAAAGCATTTAAAATTAATAGTTAGAGTGTCACATTATCTATTATTTATCATAAAGAAATAAGGTCAAGTAATTAATATTTTGGTTGTTTTCCCATGATTTGCACATAGTAGCTAACAAAAGATATATTTTGATGTAAAAGTGGGTTGAAGAGGAAGTGTAGAGAATATTTTAAATGTGTTAATCTGTGTGGAATATTCATAAAATCATGATTATTAAAAATTTCATGTTATTTAAAATCTAATTATATAACCTATGAAATTTCCATTATAAAATAAAGTATTAACTGATTAAAAATCTAATATACTGAGAAGAAGAAATGAAGCTAAAGAATACTTTTTGGTAGAAAAATGCCCAGTTAATAAATGTAAGAGGTTGAATAAAATAAAAAATAATTATCTTTCCATCAGGCACTTAATTTAGACAACCAATAACAAGAGAGGAAGTTCTTAGATTAAAAATTGATGCTGAACTTTGTAATAAAAATGATCATTAAAAATCTTTAATTTTCTTCACCTCGCTAACAGGTATGTATGTGTGAGTACATGAGTGGAAAGTAGGAGTGTGTGTGTTTATGAGAGCTAATACTTACAGTCTGGTTTCTTATTTTTTGTTGTTCTTTCTTTTTTTTAGACAGGGTTTCACTGTATAGCTTTGGTGTCTGTCCTGGAACTCACTCCGTAGACCAGGCTGGCCTTGAACTCACAGAGATCCTCCTGCCTCTGTCTCCCGATTTCTGGGATTAAAAGCGTGCACCACCAACGTCCCACTGGCCTGTACTATTTAAGTCAGAAAAAAACCTCATTAATGAAATTTCTAGAACATGCTTTTTTAGAAGTGAACTCTGAGTGTATACAATAAGCTATTGATGATGTGGAAATAACCGTAGTATGATAGGAACTGAACAAGAACTGGCTATTATCTTAAACCAATGGTCAAAATGTATGCTGATGAAGTGTAGCAAATGTAATATGGACTGTTGTATTAATGTAGAGTGTGGCTAACTACATTTAGATTTATCAATGTAATTTGTTTATATGAAGTGCTTTTCATTCACAACAAATCCATAAAGCTGATCATAAGCTATACAGTTTGAAAGGTTCGATTTTTTATTCACTTATTTATTATAAGCATATTTATACCTTCTGTAAATTTTCCTTTGAAATGTTTTTAATTAATTGTTTGATAATTTTATATATTATGTTTGATTTTTTTACTCCCTTCTATTTTCTGACGTATTCACCCTCATTCCATACTTATTCAATTTTGCATCCTCATTTTTAAAACACACAGAGTCACATGAAATTCTGCCCAAATACTCTTGTGTGTATGTCCATACGCTGGAGCATGTTACACTCACCCTGAAATTAAACTAACTCCCAGAGTAATCAATGACCAATAGCTCCTCAGTTAAGGGAAGAATTTCACGTTCGTGTCATATTCGACGAGAGAGATTTTGTCTTACTTGAATTTCCACAGGTCCTGTGCATATTGTCACAATCACTCTGAGTTCATATGTGAATCTCCTCTACTGTGTCTATAAAATACCACTTTTTTATGATCATCCACTGTCTCCCACCTTTTCATTCTCTCCACCTCCTCTTCTGCATTGATCCTAAGGCGTGGAAGAAGAAGGCGTGATATACATGCTCCATTTAAATCTGAGTCTGACCAGCTAAGGGGCTCTGCATGAATTACAATCTACTGCTAAAAGAAGCTTCTTTGATGATATTTGAAAGATCCCCGAATCTGTGAAAGTAATGAGAAGTCATTAGGAATGGGCTTAATACTATGTCCCATTAGTGAATAATAGTAGTCAAGTTTCCCCTAGGGCCTGTAACTTGTCTAGCCACAGGCTCTTGAACCTAGTAGCTGTGCAGGATATGGATTCTATTTTGTGGATGAGGCTGTAAAAACAATTGAAAAGTAGTTGTTTACTCCCACGACATCCATGCTATTACTGTCCCAGTGGGCATGACTTGTCAGACAGGTCATAGGGTTCATAGCTAGGTAAGATGGGCAATTACTTTTTCCTCTTGTAGTATGTATAGCACCTATGCACCTTTAGAAATGCTCATTTAAAAATATTCTCAGTAATAAGGTATTTAGAGTTGAAATGACAACACATATACAGTTTTGTTTTTTGAAAATTTTCAACAGAAAGACTACAAGCCTATATAATAGGGTAGATAAATTAATTATGACAGACTCGTGATTCTTTTTAATGTGATGGTAAGTGGAACACTTATATTATTCTGGAATATATTGCAAAGTCATTAATCTGAACAAGAGAAATCAAAATAAAAGTCCGTGGCTCTTTCTCACTACAGCGTTGTGTCATAACAAAGGGTGACTTGTACATTGCAATGAATACCGTAGTCGTATCTGTTGCCTCGTTCTGATGTTACTGCCTGACTATTCTGAGTCATTGTATGAAACCCCTATTCAAGCCAGATTAGTGAGTTCTACTTCTAGCAAATATTCATATGATAAGTAAGTCATGGAGTGTGATCAGCAAGAAAAGGAATTATTGTAAACTAGAAAGATGACAGTCAGTTGTATGGTTAAGGAACATAATATTTTCTTTTAATAAATGTATGAAAAGACAAGGAAACCATAACACAGAGACATCAGGAAGCAAAATATACCTTAAGTGAAGCAAGGCACTTTTTGCATAATTTTAACAACTATACTCATAGCTAACTTGTATTGAATTCATTTTATACTATTCCCTAGGATGAGAACTTACATCATTATCTCATTCATTTTTATATATTTACTCCTCAAGCTGGATATTATTAATGTGCATCATTCATAGAGCCCAATGAACTTCCACAAATAAAGTGACTAAAAAGTAAGAAGGCCAGAATTTGATCTTAAATCTGATCCAAAAGTTCAAAACCTGTCAGAGTATAAAATGTTTATTTAAAAGGTCATGCATCTTGGTTTAAAAACAACCTTTCTTCTTTCTCTTTTTTCTTTTACTCTTCTCTCATTCACTACATCTCCACCACAGTTTCCCTCCCTCCTCTCCTCCCAGTGAGTCCCCCCACCTCCTCTCACCACCAGATCCACTATTCCTCCATTTCCCTAAAAAACAGTGGGCAGGCACCCTCTCCTCTGCTGCCCAAAAACCTAGCTGGGACATCCCCTTGGGACACCTGGGAACCCCTCTAGAGCCAAGTCTCTTTCCAACTCTAAAATGGCTCAATTAATTAAGATATCTTCTTCCCTGCTCCTATAACCACCCTCCCTCCATCTCAACCATCCCAATCCTCAAAGCTCTCCCTAATCCTCTCCTTCTCCCTCCTCTCTCCCCTTCCCCCCCATCGTAAACCCACCTCCCTGCTCCCAACTTTTCCTGGCGATCTTGTCTTCTTTCAATTTCCAGGTGGATAAATATATGTTTTTCTTTGGGTTCAACTTATTATTTAACTTCTCTAGGATCACAAATTATAGGCTCAATATATGTCTTTTGTTTATGGCTAGAATCCACTAATGAGTGAGTACTCACTGTATTCATATTTTGGGGTCTGGGTTATCTCACTCAGTAAAATGTTTTCTATATCCATCCATTTGCATGCGAAATTTAAGTTGTCATTGTTTTTTACCGCTGAGTAGAACTCTAATGTGTATAAGTGCCACACCTTCATTATCCATTCTTCCATTGAAGGGCACCTAGGTTGTTTCCAGGTTCTGGCTATTACAAATAATGCTTTTGTAGTATGATTGGGCATCTCTTGGGTATATTTCCAAGAGTGGAATTGCTAGATCCTGGGGTAGGTTGACTCCCAGTTTCCTGAGAAACCACCATACTGATTTCCAAAATGGTTGCACAAGTTTGCATTCCCACCAGCAATGATAAGTGTTCCCCTTACTCTACATCCTCTCCAGCATAGGTTATCGTTGGTGTTTTTAGTTTTTGCCATTCTGACAGGTGTAAGATGGTATCTCAAAGTTGTTTTGATTAGCATTTCCCTGATTGCTAAGGAAGTTGAACATGATGTTAAGTATCTTTTGGCCATTTCAACTTCTTCGGTTGAGAATTCTCTGTTCAGTTCAGTACCCCATTTTTTAATTGGGTTATTCAGAATT
This sequence comes from Microtus ochrogaster, assembly GCF_000317375.1. Classification (NCBI taxonomy): domain Eukaryota; kingdom Metazoa; phylum Chordata; class Mammalia; order Rodentia; family Cricetidae; genus Microtus; species Microtus ochrogaster. The sequence goes on from NW_004949103.1 coordinate 12,335,916, forward strand.
GTAATGTCTAGTTTCTTGAGTTCTTTATATATTTTGGAAATCAGGCCTTTGTCTGATGCAGGGTGGGTGAAGATCCTCTCCCATTCAGTAGGTTGCCTTTTTTGTCTTAATGACAGTGTCCTTTGCTTTACAGAAGCTTCTCAATTTCAGGAGGTACAATTTATTCATTGTTACTCTTATTGTCTGTGCTACTGGAGTCCCATAGCCACACTGATGAATATCCTGAATATCACCATAGAACCTTCATCCAGCGATGGATGGAGATAGAGACATAGACCCACATTGGAGCACTGGACTGAGCTCCCAAGGTCCAGATGAAGAGCAGAAGGAGGAAGAAGATAAGCAAGGAAGTCAGGTCTGTGAGGGGTACGTCCACCCATGGAGATGGTGGGACTGATCTTGGGGGCTCACCAAGGCCAGCTGGACTGGGACTGATGGAGCATATGATCAAACCGGACTCTCTGAACGTGGCTGACAATGGGGGCTGACTGAGAAGCCAATGATAATGGCACTGGGATTTGATTCTACTGCATGTACTGGCTTTTGGAGAGCCTAGTCTGTTTGAATGCACACCTTCCTAGACTTGGATGTATGGGAGAGGGCCTTGGACTTCCCATAGGGCAGGGTACTATGACTTCTCTTAGGACTGGAGAGGGAGGGAGGAGGGGAAGTGGGGAAAGTGGGAAGGAAATGGAAGGAGGTGGAAAGTTTTAATTAATAAATTAAAAAAAAGTAGCAGGCATCCCAAGGATATCCACCAAACATGGCCTAAGAAGTTACAATGAGACTAGGCACAAACCCTCATCTCAAGGATGAATGAGGCAACCCAGTAGGTGGAAAAGTGTCCCAAGAGCAGGACAGAGGATCAGAGTCACTCCCCACTCCTACTGTTGTGAGTCCCACAAGAATACCCACCTACACAATGTAAATAACCTAGCTCAAACCCATACAGGGTTCTTCATGAAACACCCTTTTAAGAAGAAAAACTCGGTTTTTCACTTATATAGTTACTATTGATTCATTGCCTGCTACATACTCTATCCTTTGCCAAGATTAAAAATACTGGTGATTCTGAAGCAGTTTCAAGAGGGTTAAAGGCCTCCTGGTGAAACACATATAGTTGACCAGACTGCAGTGGTCCACTATAGCAGTATGCTTGCTTTCAAGACAAACTTTAGACTTAGAGCAAAAACTGAGGACAAATTACAAAAGACTGCTGAGAAAAAAAAAAGGGCATAAATATTGGTTTGGAGAGACAGTTTAGAGGCCATCAGATAAGAAAAATAGTTGGACATCAGCAAAGAATATGGTGACAGAAATCAAAACTGCTCAGGTCTGGTGTACAGAGAAGGATTCAGGGACATGAGCTGTATCTATGAAGATGAGTAGAATTCTGATAGTCTTGATTTTCCACAGGATGTCCCGTCAACACGATTTTGCTGGGATTTGGTAAGTATTGCATATATTAGAAGAAAATGCATAGTTCAGAAAATTTCACTAGAATCTTTTGACTACTGCCAATGAAGTTTGTGGTAAACTATTAAAGACGATGTTTCCTTGAAACTATTGCAATTATTTCTGTTTCCAGTTAGGACTTATAAATCAATACTCTGAGTCATTTTTCATTTTGTAATTTTGAGGAGAATAAAAACCACAGAGCAGTTTTCTGAGTAAGACATTTCTTCAGCATGCCATCTGAGCCCTTTGGCAAGCACCATGCTGGCTTGGGATGCCAACCCTGGGTACTGCAGACAGAGGAAGTAATAGTAATTGCTGTTTCCATCCTTTTGGACGTTTCCAAGCTGTTATTGGCATCTGTTTCACAAATGCTTCACTGGCAGCTAGGAAGATAAAGACTTTTTAAGATACTGTTAACATTTTTTTCCCAATTAGAAAGTGTGTGATCAAATAATTGCTCCAAACCATTGAAGAGGACCCACCTTCAAGATGGAAATGAATCAATGGAAGTCTGCCTGCAGTTCTTAAGACTGCAGCTGAGTGTATACTACGACATCAAGGATAGGATAGTTAAACCTTAGTTCAGATGCCTTGAAAAGTTGGCTTACTCTGATTTTTTTTTATCTTATTCAAGCTTGAGTTAAATATTCTGTCTCAGTCTCTGTCTCTGTTTCTCCCTCCCTTCCTCACTCCTTCCACTCTTCCTTTCCCCTCTCCCTCCCCCTCTCTCCCTTCTCCCCTCCTCCCTGCCTTTTGAATATGCTGGGATGATTCCTTTTCTTCCAGTGAGGTAATAGACTCTGGAATAAGCTATCCTTCTTGTTTTAACTTTTCTGCAACTGACACCAGATATTCTCGCTTTCTTTGGTTTTATAACCGAGGGCAAGCCTCTTTATCCTTTTACACCTCAGGACCGTCAACTGGTGAGAGTCCATAACACTGAAGATTACAGCCCTGTGAAGGTGCTAAGCACATATTTTATAAGTAAGTACTATGGCATGAATAGCTTCCTCTAATGGATACAGATTCCTGTGGATGGGGGGTCTCTGCTTATTCTGTTTCATTATTGAAGCCTAACTGTACCTGTCACTTCTGACTGAATTTTACATTAATATTCACATTTTCTGTTTTCCCTATAACTTTGGAAAATTACTATAAATATTTAATTCGCACACATGCCTGAATTTTCTTGAATGGTGAGGTGCTCGGATGGTGCACTTATTTTCTTCTTGGATATGTCTCTATTATTCTGATATTTATGAACAAATACAATTCCACATAAGTTAGATTGTACAGTCGACTGCTGGTTACTTTTGCTTCCATGAATCTTAAGATCTCCTGTCTTCACTCTGGCACTGGCTTCTGCATCACACTTTTCAGGCTAGAGTGGATTCCTAGGGCATATCTGATGGGCACCTCCTTTGCTTCACAAGGTTCAGTAGGACTCTGCTGTTACTTTCATCTTCAGCATCCCCATAGAAAAATACTTTAAGAGGTTTTGTACTCTACCTCCACCTTTGCCACCATATGGTTCTTCACCCTCTCCAGTTTCATAGCATTTTTGTAATTCTTCCTGACATCCGTTCTTTAGTTTAGTGTCACTTACCCTACTGTCATATATACTTAGAATTCAGCTGACATACCATCCTTGTTGCTTTTTATCCAGCAAAAGTTTTCAACTTCTTTCTCTATTGACCACTCCCTGCCCTCTTTGCTGACATGGCATCCCATTTATATCTCTATATAAACCTCAAAATTCATCATCTCATACACTACTCTACTGTTTTAGACTGAAATCCTAAAAACAGAGGTAACTGAACCTTGTATTAATTTCTAAGGGTTCCTTCCAGAAGTGTCCAGTGTCAACCAACAACATATTATCCACTGAGGACTTGCCACCCTTGTATCTACCCAATTGAATTTAGTCCATATAAGTTAGATATTATTTTTCCTATAAAACTAAAAATAGTTATCACTCAGACATATGTTTAAAAAAATTTTGGGTATATTAACTGTTCTTAAAAACTGATAAATCCTCAGTTTTATTTGATAACCTTCTATATTACCAGACATGTAATAGTCACAACTTCATTATCATCTTTATTTAGATTTTTGCATTCTTTTCTGCTTTTTGAGACAGAATCTCTCTCTCTAACCTTGGTTAGTGTATGACTCTATGTAGCCTAAATTGTTCTCAAACTCCAAAGATCCCCGTGCTAGCTAACAACATGCCTCATGTTTATGCATGTCTGTGTGTATTTTTACAACAAAACTTACTGAGTTATCAACATTATCTATCAGCTATCCTTGTCATGTTCATTGTTCTTTTGACCATAGCATATCTAGTAACAAGCATACTGTCCAGTACTGAACCTAAGTAGTATAATTCATGTTATTGTGCAATGTAGTCTTACAGGTAAGACATAGCCTTTATAATCTTAACCTGTTATTAGTTTTGGTCCCTTGCAGGAGACTCACATAAGATTAGGCCAATTAACTTCCTGTGAAGTAGCATGGCTCATGACTCTCCATTCCTCTCCAAGGATTTCTAAGAAGTTCATGATTACTAGGAAAGAGACATTTTCTTCATTGTTGTAGGTACTCATAATTTGCCTGTACTTCCATAAGTAGTCAAAATTAAACTCATTTGTACATCCAGCTGGTGGTAAGTGAATTAATTTCTTTTGTCTGTTGTTGATATAAAATCTAATGTAAATAGATATTTGCTATTTTGTTATAGGATATCTGTACACTATGTGAAGTTATATTGCTATGATTGGTGTTATAAGGAGCTGAATGGGCAATAGCTTGATTAGAGTTATAGGCAGGACTTTGGGACAAGAGAGGACTCTGGGAAGAAGAAAAGCAGAATTGTCAGCTACACATGGAGAGGAAACAGGAGGTACAAGATGGATGAGAGATAACTCCATATGGCAGAATGTAGGTTAATATAAGTAGGTTAATTTAAATTATAAGAGCTAGGTGAGACAGTCCTAAGCTAAAGGGCAAGCTTTCATAATTAATAATAGGTCTCTGTTTCATTATTTGGTGGCTAGTGAGCCAATGCCAGTCTTACAAAAAAGCTTGTTACACTAACCATCCCAGGAAAATACTATACAATAGTTATGCCTGTTATGATAAACAAAATCATATCTGCATATTGCTGAATATCACCTCTGGGGAAAGCATCACATTTGGTTGAAGAATTCTAATCTTTAAGATTAGAAGCCAGGAGTCCCCTACTTCCACACTGGGTTTTTTTTTTTTTTTGGCCTATTCAGCAATTTTCATTTTTGTTGTGCTATTACTACCAAGTCTACAGTTAGAACATAGTGTATAAACTTAGCATTAGTTGTATACTCTGATTCAGAGAGGCTTTCTACATTAAAAGCAGAATGTAAAAGAAATTTTCTGTTTGCTAGCAAATGCACAAGTCAAAAGTTGGTATGACAATATGGTCATTGTATGTAAAACGACATTGAAACCTAAGGACTGATAGGCTAAGATCAACCTACCATGATACCTAGGAGGTAGTAACACAGAGTGATGCTCTTTCAGATACCATTATTAATCACAAAAATATTGATAATTACTTTAATTGATAAATATAACTATAAATTATACCTTTTAAATTCATGGAATAACTTTAGAAAACAAACATTTATGATAAAACTCACCATAACTGAGGTTCATGAATTTCAGCACTCACCATGAGCCATTTGATGAGTACTTAGCAATTTATATGCTTTGGGATATTTCCACTATATTTAAGGTATTTTATTAATAGTTTCCTGAGATTAAAAGAAACTGTGGAGCTAAAGAACCAACATGGCTTAAAATGTGTCTAAGAATAGTTTAGGTAGAGAAGAGGTAGACTTAGACAAAGAATCTTCTAATATGGCATCTTGGCATTGGAAAGAATGACCAAGTCACATGGTGATTTGAGAAGGCATGACCCTTATAAGCTCATATATTTTAAGGTTGGTCATTAGCGAGTGGTACTATTTAAAAAAGATTAGTAGGTGTGACCTTGTTGGAAAAGGTATCATCTTGTTGAGGGAAGTGTGACACTAGGGGTGGACTTTGGTGTTTGAAATGCTTAAGCAGGGGTCATTGTTTATCTTTTGTTGCTACATATGGATCCATATCCAGATATAGAACTCTCAGCTCATCTCAATACCATGTTTGCCTGTTATGCCACCATGCTTCCTGCCATGACAATGAACTAAAGCTCTAAACCTGTAAACCAGCCCAATGAAATGTTTCCCTTTATAAGAGTTGTCATGGGCATAGTGTTTTTTCATAGTAATTGCATACTGATGAAGACCATCAGGAACACCCATATGGTCTTTCCCTCACCCATGCTCTCTACAAGGCCAGAAAAGACTTTTCTGTCCTTCTTCCAAAATGATACACAGCAACCCTCTTCCACAGGTGTGTCTCTCCTGTGCCTGGAAAAAATTAATAACACATGGAGAGGCCACGAAAAATATAAGCAGGCTTGCAGCATATTCAACATTATACAATGTGCATTTGCTTTTTGATTATAGTTCTACACATACAAAAGATCCCCATAGTCTTTCTTATGTTTTTAGCTGTTTATTTATAAAGGCGTTATGTCACATAGGAGCCCGCATGTCACATAGTGTAAACATGATATGCTTTCCTCTCATCAGTCTATCATTTAATATGAATTTCTCTGTAAACTCTATTACTTTGATCTGATAGAAAGCAACAAAAAGTTTCCAGGAAATAGCAATAGAATGCAAGTTAATCATTTCTGTTGGAATAGAGCATTTAAATTTTAAATCAAGGTGCTTATCACTATGAGGACTAGGAATGAACTCTCAATAGACTAAAAATTTCACATCTGCTTTGAATGATTACTTGGAGACATAAAGATCTGTATTTAGGTTCCTAAGGCAAATATCATTTTAATGAATTTAACTATGTCAGAACGACAGTGAGCTTATTTGCAACATTATATGGAATATGGTGAAATAAAAAAAATATACCAGGCAAGAGATTGGGTGGGGAAGAGAACAAGAAAGAAAGAGAGAGAGAGAGAGAGAGAGAGAGAGAGAGAGAGAGAGAGAGAGAGAGAGAGAGAGAGAGGCCCTTGCTTTCCCTATAGTAAACTAAGTCTGTATACTGCATTTTCTCATGTTAATATGTGGATAAAGACTGCACGGTTAAAGACCATAGGAGAAATCACTAGACTATTTCCTCCAACATTTTCGTAAATTTCAAACTGTTGTAAAAATTATAGTTTTGTTTCATTTTTATGTGAGGAGCAAAAATTTTAATAATGCCATTGTCAGCTGAAAAAAAATCATCAGAACAAGAGAAAGTTCAACAGCAGGGACTGCTATACCATCAAGTCTTTGAGGGGGTTGAGTTGCCTGTGTTTTTGCAGTTACAAAGCATACCCCTTAGCCCTTCTATGATCCCTTTTTAGCATGTGTGCCCTGGCTCTCACTTCCTCCTCTTACTAATTAGGCTGTTTTATGTGCATTTCAGCATGCAATATTTCATATTTAATAACCTTGCATCAGAAGAAAGGGGAAGCCAAAGGGGCTGGAATTTATTGCCAGGTGTTCTGGAAGGCATCTGGAGCATTTACGGTGGGCCTACAAAATTCCTCAATACCCTGAGGAATCCACTACTACCCTTTCAGGAATCCAATAAGTTTCAGCTGAGAATCCTATAAATACCTCAGAGTGAGAGCCTTAACCTGCTCATGCTCATTCACTGGGCCTTCAGGAGACAGGAAGTTAAGAGTAGCTATAATTGGCCTTCACATTTAGCACCTTGTTAACATATATTGAGGAAGTTCACACCTCTAATCTCTTGTTACTAATGTCAGCCTGTTAGAATTTGAACTCCTAGGAAGAGATTGCAAAGCTAGAACTGCTTTCTCTAAGTTCCAGGAAAGGAATTCAAATGTCTCCAGCGAGATATGGAAACTGACAATGTAGGGATCTTCAACCCCTGGGGCAGCTTCAAAGATCAAAGGTGAATGTCACCAAGTGTCACTGAATGTCTCCATGCCTCCAGGTTATTTTAAAAGCATTAGTGCAATTCTTTCTTTTCTTAGCAGTCATTGTAGAGCCCAGCTCTTTCACTTAGAGGGTACATAGCACTTCAATGGCCACGGCAAAGTCCACGCCCTACCAGTCCTTTAATATTCTGCTCAAATCTATTGCCTTTCAAAAATTTCTAATCAGCTGCAGCTCCTGTAGTTCATGTAGCTGTTTTCCACTTCCAAAAGGAAAAATTACAATTTTTACTCGAAGCCTTACATATCCCTGTTCGTTCTCATATGCTCTTACTATCTTTATTAGAACAAATTGGGTACCTTACTATATAGGGATCTCCTTTGTCTTTTACAAACTCTTTAGGGAGTAAAATAGCAGACCCCCTGCAGACAGCTATGTTTGTGTTCTGACAGAGCTTAAACCAGTGCCTGTGGACCAGTGATGACACCCTTAAAGAGCCCTTGCTCTTTTTCAGCCTCCTTATGGTGGACAAAGGAAATGAAAATAGCAATTGCAAATGAGGATTTCAAGAAATAAACATCCTGAAAATGCTAGAATTGGCGTCTTTCAGAAGGCAGTAAAAGTGGACAGCAGGCTTTGCCTTAATTTCCTTTATCTTAGAGTACAAAGTATAGTGTCTAATGAAACACCCCCCTCTCTCTCTTTCTCTCTGTGTGTGTAAAAATGTTTCCTGTCAGCAAGTGAACATGAGAAGATTGTTTTGTTTCCAATTTTTCGTCATAATCTCATAGAATGTATGTGTTCTTCTTAAAAAATAATAAAAGGGCAGGGGGTGTTCTTCTTGAACACAGGGCACAGGACAGACACGCACGGCGGAACAAACACAGACATGACATGGCGGCTCCCATGTGGGTCCACTTTAATGGCGGAGGGAAACACAAAAGGACAAAGGATGTGGGACACACGAGGAAAGGCAGGACGAGGAGGGGGCTCGTGTGGCCCTGCCTTTTAACGGGGAGCGCAAAGGTATCTGGGGTGCGCACAGGTATCCGTAGTCCAGGGGGAGCATGGGAGTTGTAGTTTTCCAAAAGAACAACAGTATGCATTTCATATAATGTATTTTGATCAAATGAACCCCCCAGTCCCTCACTTTATCTTCCTTCCCTTTCTCTCCCACTACTTTCCTCTCTTAACTTTGTGTGTTTTTTTGAAAACCTCTTGAGTCCACTTACTGTTACTTGTATGTGCAGTGGGTATAGAAACAACTACTGGAGTGTAGAAAGCCTCTCCAGAGTGCAGCTCCCTCCCCATCCACAATCACCAATTACCAACAGCTCGTCATCTAGTGTGCAACTCCATGAATTCTCCCCATTCCTGTTAGGATTTTTTTACTGCCTTTATCTTTTACAGGTTTTGTACAAATAGTTACAGCTATTGTGAGCTCATGTACAACAGCCCTGGCACTGTCATATCCACCAAAGAATGTTTTTATGAAAATGTCTAGATCTGGTTCTGACAACTCTTTTGTCTTCTGTAATGATGCTTGAGCCTTGAGGGGAAGGAGGTCCATGACCACTTAGAGCTGAGAACCCAACAGTCTTTTATTCTCTATATGTTGACTAGTTACAGGAGTCTAAATTAATGTTTTTCTACTATTAAAAGAAGCTCATGTTGTAAGGACTGAGATACCCTAAACATGGCTAGAAGCATAAGAACATATGGGCATTTTATTAGTATAATGACTTAGCAGAATAATAGTATTTAGCTTTATGCTAGAGCCCATTATAAAGATAGCAGGCGTTTGGGTGCCAGTTGAATGCCAGACAGGAGTTGCTTCTTGTAAGGGGGTCTTAAATCCAATCATAATGTAATTGGTTACTGACATATCTTGCTAGGCCTGTCACTATTGTTGCTGGCGTGATTCAGAGCTGTGTAACACTGTTGATAAGACTGTTGATGGCTCTTCTCCCCCAGTACCAGAACCTTCTATCTCTAGGAAAGCAATCTAGCAGGGATGAAGTACAAAACTGCTCAGCAACACAATGAAAGTTCTAGAAAGTTCTGGAGATGCTTTAAAATGAAAGGCTCCAAAGTCCAACAGGCTCTAGGTCTGTCTGCTTCTCTCTCTCTCTCTCTCTCTCTCTCTCTCTCTCTCTCTCTCTCTGTATGCATGTGTGTGTGTGTGTGGTTTTTACAACTGAATTATATCACAAATTTAAAGTTTTGTTAAAAACAACTACTAAAATTATTTTCTATTCAACCTGTATTAAAGTTCATTGAGACACATAGACTAGAGTCTAATTAACATGGGAGTGTGATTTGTTCTATTTGTTATTTTTATAATAAATTCTATAAAATTTAAAAGAAAGAAATGATGGAAGAAAGGAAGCAAGAAAGTAGACATTTATTTCTGATAGTTCCAGTAGATGGGACCATATGGTGAGAGTAAGGAATGCTGTGTGCTCAGAGCTCTCTTACTGTCCTTGTATCTTCCCATCTTTTGAAAGGATGCCATGGCATACTACATACTTCAGAAAGGTATAATGATCTCCCAAATGTCACTCTAAGTGACATTAAATGATGAGTTAAGGGATTAAATTTCTATACAAGAAACTAATATAAAGTCACTTACTCAAACATTTCAAAATAATATACAATAATAAAAACAGTATAAAAAGTTGTATGCTTTAATTCTGACCTTTCACAGGCCTTCAAGTTGTGGAGAGAATAGAACCATACACACCCAAGCTTTACATGAACCGTGTGTTAAAAAAATTAAACCAAACAAAAACAAAAACAAAAACAAAAAAACAAAACAAAAACACTACAGCACTGGACAGGTAAGGGATGAATAAATATTTATGAACTCAGTCTCAGTATAACAAAGACTACAGAAACTATAGTCATGGTTGCTCAAGAAGTAGAAATATTGACAAATTACAGAAATCAAATAGTACAGCAAGCACAGAGATTTAAATTAATAAATTTGAAGGAATAGTAACCACATAGCATCTGCAAGGCAAACAAATATAAAGTGAAAATCAACAAAGTCCCAAGAAAATTGTTATGTTATCTTATACAACCAATATAATTGTGGCATAATATCAAGAAAACAAAATCAAAAAATCAGTAAGATAATCTAACAACTAAAGCCATGTTGATAAATTAATGTTAAAAGATGAAAAGATATAATTGAAAAGCAGAATAAAATAACATCCTTGCTAAATTGATGAGTAAATTGGAATTGAGCAGAACCGAAATAAAGGCAGCAGAACAATTAAACTTAAACCCCTGCAAATAACAAGAATAGTCTTGAGATTATCAGAAACAAGGAAAGTAAGAAAACTAAATAAGATTAATTCAGTTAGATATGTGATGGTTAATTTTAATTATCAACCTGACCTAATTTAGAATTACATTGGCAGAGAAGCTCCCTAGGTTAGAGAGTGGCCTGTGGGCATGTCTGGGTGTGCTGGTCTCAGTTATGTTAACTGAGGTAGGAAGACCCAGTCCACTGTTTGTGGCATCTGAGTTTGCATCATGGACTCTATAAGAGAAGAAAAAGCTGGTTGTGCACTTAGCCTGCTGGTATCTGTTCTCTTTGCTCCTGACCATGATTGTGATGGCTTTTCAAGTCCCTGCCACCTGACTTTTCTACAACGATGGGCTGTGACCTATAATTATGAGCTGATTAAACCCCTTTTTGCTTTCTGCTTTTTTGTTTTTTTTTTTTTTTTTAGCTTATTTTATCGCAACAACAGGAAATAAAGCAAGGGCAGACAGATTAGAAGACTAATCGATATAACTGAAATAAAAGTAAACAAGATCAGGATGCCTGGTTTATACTTTGATAGCAGAATATTTTCTTGAGATAAATTAAAAAAAAACCTGGTAGGCATTAAGAACATGTCGTATTTTAGAAAACTATATGTAGTAAAACGTGTCATAGAACAAGAGGAGGAAATATGTATCTCATTCAAAATATTGGAGTTTGAGAATAGGAACATTTGTCTTTGAACATTCAACAGAAAAACAACTTAGCTACGACAAAGGCATAACCAGCCTGACTTCAGATATTTACACACAGAAACAGTCAATGCAGAATGGCAATAGGTCTTTGTCTATTAAGACCACAGAGAAAAAAAATGGTAATACATTTCAAAGCAACATAACATTCATAAGTACATATTGTTTTCATCTGTCAATTAAAACTAAGCAAAAAACTAATTGTATATTAAGAATATTATCTGTAGAGTACTCAAACATGTCAACAGTAAGCATCTATTAGTAAAATCTTAAGAGGCATATCACTTTATATACTAATTTGTCGATATTTTGAAAGAAACTATGAAGTCTTGGTAAGTTTCTGATATCATATAAGATCAATTTAATTAAAATGAGAAAAATATCAAAATAAATTATGAGATAACAAATGACTACTACTATAGAGGTTTAAATAGGGGATAAATAGATTGGGTAGAATGACCAGTCTTTGTATTAATGAATTGAATGTCATGATGGAGGAGAAATAGTGATGGAAAGAGACACATCGAGTTCCAAGAAAAGTGTCAGGAAAAGCATGAATGGTGATGTTTCCTTGCTGTACTTGATCATCTTTGTGATGCCCGGGTGCCATCAGTGGCAAGGAGGTAGAAATCAATGATAGAAGAAAAAGGTTTAACAAAATAAGAAACCAAACCAAACTCTATACATAAATTTTTATTATTTGCTATAATTAACAGTAATAGTATAAAACCATTCATATAGAAATGGTATTAAGTCATTTGCCAAGATACTACAAGAGCAATATACAACACAATGTAAATGCCATATATGCCAACCTATACCAAAATCATTTCTGAATATCATCTAAATATTATATGCCCTTTTGTTCTAGAAATAGAAAGAAAAAGTTGGAGAATAAAATCAACAGAATTCAAGCCATTTCAGGTAATATGGAAGCTATTACCATATTCCTTTAAGTGGAGGACTGATTATATACTAGATGCCATAAAATGCACTTCCATTTATGTATATAAAAACACTACCATAGCCGGGCGATGGTGGCGTACGCCTTTAATCCCAGCACTCGGGAGGCAGAGGCAGGTGGATCTCTGTGAATTCGAGCCCAGCCTGGTCTACAGAGCTAGTTCCAGGACAGGCTCCAAAGCCACAGAGAAACCCTGTCTCGAAAAACAAAAAAAAACAAAACAAAACAAAACAAAAAAAACCTACCATAATTAAAGTAAGACATTTGGTCAAAAGAGTTATAATCACAAGGCCAAATTCTTAGAAATAAACAAAATTCCATTAACACCTATATAACTAGCACACTGTTATAGTAAGAACACTGAATCTCAGAATGTAGTTATTAACTCTAAAGTCTTTGTGTAAACACCTGGTGAGTTTTTGTATATAAAGTTTCAACAAAGGCATATCATACATATGCAACAAATATTGATCAATTATTTTTGATGTCCAATAACTTGTTTTCTTATAGTTTGATAACAAAATAGTATAGAGGAGTTTAGATAATGAACATCCTTTTGTTTTATACAGTGTGTCTTTTATGTTTCTTTTAGTACTGATATCTGCAAGATAAGCATTGTGCAAAGTTGCTGTAAAGAATAGCTATAAGGGTGGCAAACCATGCAGGAACTTGATGCTGTTTCTCAGGCCATTATCAGTCTGGTCTGCATGGTGCCTAAGGAACAAATCATCTCTTCTTACAGAGTGAGGGAAGCTCCCTGCTGGAAGAGCTGTTACCATAGCACATAGGCCACCTGTCCTGTTTTCATTCCATTTTCTCTGTAGATTGGGTTCTTTATATATGTTAATGCACACATTATATTATCCACTTACACACTCATAATCAGTTCCACAGAGCTGATGTTTGTGAATGCCACAGTTCGAGTTTGAAGTTTCCAGGAGAGCATTATCCTGGGAAAGGCCTCTTCCAAAAACAAATTAAGAAATGGCTGTACTTATATTTTCCATTTCGATTGCTTGTTCTCTTTAAAGCCTCTGTCAAATGAAGAGAGAAACGTGAGATGGCAAACAGTCAGGAGTGATTTTAATACCTTTTAAAATGATCTCAAACTTTAGCATACATTACAAATGATAGCATTTTTAGTTACAAAATATCAATAGAGATCATTTATCTCTACTGAAATAATATTCATTTGCCAAATGAAAAAAATCAAAAGACTCTATTACACAGTGATTACAGACACTATCAATTTTTGGACCACACATGTGAATTATGGTTTTCCACTTCAGCCAGTCAATAGTTGGAGGATAGTAAAGAAATAATCATGCTAACTCAAGACAGAATGTGTGACTGACCTGCCTGCCAGTTGAACTGCAATTTTCCCAGGCTTCTGCACTTTCCCATTTGCACCCTTGCAACCCTTCCCCAGCCCATGCCTTCCCATCTAGTGCCTGGTGAATCTGCTTGGCCCTCTCCATTACCTCAGCAAGGTGTCCAGGGCATACCAGCCAGAGTGTGTGAGTGATCCTCCTGCAGAGGAACTGTTACCCTCCTTGGATTCTGTCTACTGGGACCCTTCCTCAGGCCCACTCTGCCCCAACTACTTCCCAGCTCTGTTTCTGGGAACAGACCCCAAACCCAGTGGAATTTTGCCATTGAGGCTAAGACCATATCAGCCGAAACAGGGGAGTGACCCGCCTGTCAGTGGATGGAATTGCATCCCTTCCCATGGTCTGTACCCTGGACACTTACCCCAAATCCATGTCTTTCCAGCCCATTCCTGCCTTGCTGTTCCTGGGCCCTGATCATTTATACTGCTTAATATCAATAGGTTTAATTCACCAATAAAATGTCATAGGCAAACAAAATGTATAAGAAAACGGGATGCATCCTCCTGTTCCATACAAGAAACACACCTCAAAATCATAGACAGACATTACTTCAGAATAAATGGCTGAAAAAAATTATAATTAAATAGACATAAAAGTAAAGCTAGTGTAGCTATCTTAAAATCTAACAAAATAGAGTTCAAACCAAAATCAATCAAAGGAGATAGAGAAAAACATTTTGTATTCATTAAAGGACAAATCTATAAAGATGATGTCTAAATTCTGAGCATCTATGCCTCAAATGCAAAGGCACTCATATTTGTAAAAGAAACATCATTAAAGTGTAAATCATACATCAAAGCCTACACATTAATAGTTGAAAACTTCAATTCCCCACTGACACCAATGGACATGTCATTCAAACAAACTAAATGAAGAAATCATAAAATTAATGCATGAGAAAACTCAAATGAACCTAATAGATATCTACGGAACATTTCACCAAAAGACCAAAAATATACTTTTTTCTTAGCACCTCATGAAACCTTCTCCAAAACTGATCACTTGCTTGTGTCTTAACAGATACAAAAAATTTGAAATAACACAATGTGTTTTATCAGATCACTATGGATTAACATTGGAGTTCAACAACAAACCAAACTAAAGAAAGCCTACAAACTCATGGAAAATGAACACCTCTGAACTGAATTACCACTGGGTTGAGGAAGTAAAAAACAAAGAAATTAAAGATTTTCTAGAATTCAATGAAAATCAATGCAAAAATTAGTCAAAGTGGACATGCAAGACCCACACAACTGCTGAACGTGACTAAAGGTGAGACAATCCTTCAGGGTTCCTGCTTCATTAGAGTCTGCAAGACATTCTGCAGGGCACAGAAAAATGTGACAGAAAAACTGCCAATATAGGCAGAATTATCTTTGAAATTTCCTACTTCATGGAAAAGTATGTTGGATACTATGAGCCTGTAGGCTGAAAATGGATGCCCCAACAGTACAGAAAAACTTTGGGTGACTCTCCAGGCAGTGAGATGCCTCTGTCATTTCTAGTGATTTGGAAGTTGCTTACAATGTATTTCCTGTTTACTTAGGTTAAATTCTATCCTTCTGGAGTCTTTGATGGAGTGCAGGAATTTATAGTTAAGGTTTTCCTTAGCTGTGATAAAAGATAAAGTAGATATAAATATTGTAACTGTAATTCTTGCTTGATTTGTGTTTTGTTATATGTAATTTTACTATGTTAAAATTAAAAACCCTCTGTTTATTTAAACAGAAAAGGAGAGGTGATATAGGATTTCCCTCTGTATGCTGTGAATATAATCAATTAATAAAGGAACTGCTTTGGGGAGCTATAGTGGAGCAGAGCTAAGTGGGGGAAACTACAGTGAAGGCTGGGAGAAAGAAGGGTAGAGACAGAGAGACGCCATGCAGCCCATTATTCTTGTCTGTGTTAGCCATGAGGCTCAGTACCTTATTTGGCGAAGCAGTTACCTCTTGCTTCTTCTGAGGCTGGTTCACAACTCCGGACGAGGACTTTCTTCTTCCCAGAATTCTGTTCTCATCGACGTGCCTCTACTTCCTGTCTGGTTGTTTTGCCTATACTTCTTGCCTGGATACTGACCAATCAGTGTTTATTTAAAATATAATTGACAGGATACAGACCATTGTCCCACAGCAGACATGTGTTAGTCAGTAAGAAGCTAAAGCTAATGGGCCAAGCAATGATTTAAATATTATGGTTTCTGTGTGAATATTTTGGCTCTGAGTAGTTGGGAACAAACATGCAGCTTTCTCCAACAAATGTATGAGACAAAAATCGTAGCAGTGATAAGAGGAGCATTCATAGCACTAAGTGCATATAAAAAATTAAAGAAATTTCATTCTTGTAACTTATCAGCATACCTTAAAGCTCTAGAACACAAGAAGATAACTCACTCATGTAGAGTAGATGGAAGGAAATAATTAAACCCAGGGAAGAAATCAATGAAACAAAAACAAAAAAATAACACAAAGAATCAATGAAACAAATCCTTATCCAAACTAACTAAAAGGCAGAGAGAGAAAATATACAAATTAACAAAATCACGAACAAAAAGGAGGATATAACAACATACACTGACAAAATCCAAATAATCATTATGTCATACTTCAAAAACCTGTTCTCCACAAAATTCAAAACTAAAAGAAATGGCCAAATTTCTTGATAGATACCACATACAAAAACTAAATCACAATCAGATAAATAATTTGAACAGACCTATAATCCCTAGGGAAATAAAAGCAGTAATTAAAAGTCTTTAAACAAGAAAAAGCACAGGGCAAGATGGTTTCAGTGTAGAATTCTACTAGACTTTTAAAGAAAAGCTAATATCTGTAGTCCCCAAATTATTCCCCTAAATATAAGCAGAAGGAACATTGCCAAAATCTCTTTATGAGACCACAGATACCATGATATCCAAACCACAAAAAACTCAAAAAAAGAGAGAATTACAGACCAATTTTCCTAGTGAACACTGACTTTGAAACACTCAATAAATACTAACCTAATTCATGACCACGTCAAAAAGATCATCACCACCATCAAGTAAGTTTCATCACAAAATACAGGGATTTTCAATACATAAAAATCTGTCAATGTAATCCACCATATAAACAAACAGAAAGAAAAAAGAAAACTCAAGACCATCTTGTTATATGCTGAAAAAGCTTTTGACAAAATATAACACCCCTTCATGATAAAAGTCTTAGAGATATCAGAGATAAAAAAGAATACCTAAACATACTAAATGCAATATATAACAAGCTGATTTTCAATATCAAATTAATTGAAGAAAATCTCAA
The DNA here is from genome assembly GCF_000317375.1 of Microtus ochrogaster. Lineage (NCBI taxonomy): Eukaryota > Metazoa > Chordata > Mammalia > Rodentia > Cricetidae > Microtus > Microtus ochrogaster. The sequence goes on from NW_004949103.1 coordinate 12,353,050, forward strand.
GGAAATTCCAATAAAATCTTGAAAAAGGACAAGGTTTCCCACGCTCTCCAAATCTATTCAATACAGTGCTTAAAGTTCTAGCTACAGCAATAAGATAAGTTAAAGAAATCAAGGGGATACAAATTGGAAAGAATGGAGTTAGAGAATCATTATTTGCAGATGATATGACAGTATACATAAGCGACCCAAAAACTCTACCATGGAACTCCTACAGTTGATGAACACCTTTAATGAGGTGGCTGGATGCAAGATTAACTAAAAACACCATTAGCCTTCATATACACAAATGATAAAATGGCTTAGAAAGAAATTGGGGAAACAACACTCTTTACAATAACCACAAATAATATAAAATATCTTGGGATAACTTTACCTAGGCAAGTGAAAGATGCTTATGACAAGAACTTCAAATGTTTGAAGAAATAAATTATAGAACACATCATAAGATACAAAGATCTTCCATGCTCAGGGATGGGTATGATTAACAGTAAAAATGCCCAGCTTACCAAAGTGATCTATAGATTCAACCTAATCCCCATCAAAATTCCAATGAAATTCTTTACAACTCTCAAATTCATATGGAAAAACAAAAATCCAGGATATCTAAATCAATCCTGTACAATAAAGAACTTCTGGAGTTATCACCATCCCTAATCTCAAGCTCTACTATAGAGCTGTAGCAATCAAAATCACATTGTATTGGTATAAAATCAGACAGGTGGATCAATAACATCAAATCAAAGACTCAGACATAAATCCACAAACTTAATGGGCACCTGAGTTTTGATAAAGAAATCAAAATTATACAATGGCAATAAGAAAACATCTTCAACCAATGGTGTTGGTATAACTGAATGCTGGCATGCAGAACAATGCAAAGAAATCCATATATATCACCCTGCCAAAAAATCATTGGCAAGTGGATCAAAGACATCAGCACACTGAACCCTACAGAAGAGAAAGTTGCAAACAGTCTTGAACACATCGGCACAGGAGACAACTTCCTGAATAGAATACCAGTAGCACAAACACTAAGATCAACAATTAATAAATGGCATCTCATGAAACTGAAAAGTTCCCATAAGGTAAAGGACACTGTCAACAGGACAAAACAGCAGCCTGCAGAATGGGAGAAAATTTTTCCAATCCCATATCTAACAGAGGACTGATCTCCAAAATATATAAATTACTCAAGAAATTAGACATCAAAAAACTAAATAATCCAATAAAAAACAAGGTACAGAGCTAAACAGAATTCTCAACGGAAGAATCTCAAATGACAGAGAAACACTTAAAGAAATGTTCACCACCCTTATTCACCAGGGAAATGTAAATCAAAATGGTTCTGACATTCTTACACCTGTCAGAATGGATAAGATAAAAAACACAAGTGACAGCGTATACTAGTGATCATGTGAAACAAGGGCAATCATCCTCATTTTCTGGTGGGAGTGCTAACTTATACAGCCACTTTGGAAACCAATATAGTAGTTTGTCAGAAAGTTGGAAATCGTTCTACCTCAAGAGCCAGCTTTACCACTCTTGCACACATACACAAAGGATGCTCAATCGTAAGAAAACTTGCTCAACTTTGTTTATACCAGTTTAAATTGTAACAGAACCAGAGATGCTAGGAAACAAGGAGGGCTCAAGATGGGACTTATATACCCTCCCTGGGAAGCGGAAATAGAAGAGATCTCCTGGGAGGACTAGGGGTGGGTGGTGATGGGAACTAGAGGGAGTAAGTTGAGGGGTGAATGGAGGGGGATATGTACCAAAAGAGATAAATGTTGTAGGATATTTTGATTGTACTACTGAGACTGCAGATAAAGTTTTCTTTGAATCAGAAGATGGAATTAGTTATTAGCTGACCAAACTGAGCCATAGGGGTTTTGGAGTATTGAGGCAATATAGTGAGACATTGGGAATAATAAGGTGGGGTTTAGGACATTTCTAAGCCCTTTTGGATCAAGGAAAGAGAGCAAGAGGAAGTCACTGATTGCTTCAGAGCCACTTCTCTGATCATTCAGGTTCTCACCCTGATATCTGACTTCCAAGATTATATTGATAAAGAATAAATAGGTAAATGCTTCAGATGACGGGAAGGGTTTGATGGAAAGCTAATGCAAAGGAAACTCTCACAAATCTTTAAGGATGACACCAGATAAGACTCCTAGCAATAGTGGATATGTAGCCTGAACTGGCCATCTCCTGTGATCAGATTGGTGTCACTCTGAATTGCCAGCAGAGAGTCTTAGTAACTGATGGAAACAGATGCAGAGATCGAAAATTAACATTAGTCCAAGCTCAAAGAATCATACTGGCAAGAGGGAGGAAGGATAATAGGAGCCAAAGGGGGTTATGATCATCAGAAGACAAGTCACAGAAACAACTAACCTGGCTCATAAAGACTCACAGAATATTAATCAAGAACCAGGGAACCTTCATGAGCCCAACCTATGCTCTCTACTTTTATGTGACAGCTATGTAACTTGGTCCACTTATGGGACTCCTAACAATGGGAGCAGGGGATATCTCTATCATTTTGACTGCCTCTTGGAATTCTCTTCCATCTACCGGATTGCCCTTTATACAAGGGGAGATTCTGAGTCTTACCACAACTTGATATGTCATGTTTTGTTGATACCCATACAAGGCCTGCCCCTTTTTAAACAGAAACAGAGGAGGAAGGGGTTGAGAAGGGGCACACGGTGGGAGAAGTGAATGGGAGGACAAGAGGGATGGAAAACTATAATCATGTTGTAAAATAAATAAGTAATAAAAATTAATTAAAAATCGTCATGTTTAAAGGATGACAGTGTGAAAGAATATCCAAGTCATTTAACCACTCAGCTTTTCTGATATTTTTGATATATTTGAGTCTTATCAAAGGCCATATTAATTTATTAAATGATATCGGAAGATATTGAAGCTACTATGATGAGGATTCAACCCTACCAAACTGTTGCGTTGCTTTGAATAACTTGTTCTTGTGTGCAGGCTGTTCGAAGCATAGACTACATGTGCAAATATTAAGGATAGAAAAAATACTATATTAGGATTATTATGAATTTTTTGTTACATTTCTCTGAAATTAACCTTTGGCCCAAGAGGTAGAGGTGAGCACTATCACTTCATGTTTATTTATAACTGTGGATCCAATAGGGTAATACACCAACTAATTTCAAAAGTAAAATATCATCTGCAAAGATTACCTCTATTCCCTTGCCAAACAAAATTCCATTAACTAACTGAAATTAGACTTAATAACAATCGTATAAACCAATTAGTTTCAATTTATAACTCCATTAGGATATTATCCATCAGGGCCTTCCAGATAGGGCTGTACTTCTTCAGACTTTCAAGAGATTAAATAAATATAACCTGGGGTGCTAATTACATGACAATGATACTGATTCTACAAAATGACTTCCCTTCCTACGGAGAGAATTTTGTAATGATTTTTTTTTTCTCTTGTAGATAAATGTCCTTGGTAAAAACTTTGTGTTTTGTTATTTTTTTGTTGAGTATGTGTATGTGCGTTTGTGTGTGTCTCCAGAATATGATTAAATCTAGAGCAAATGCCAGGCTTGGAAGATTTACATTCTTTCTCTCTCTTCTCAGAAACATGCAAATATTTTCATTTTTGTATTCTCTGAAATATTTGAATTTCCCAGTATTCTACTTCTTTTACGTAGTTTTAAATTCTGTTTTCATTAATATCATGTATTTAAAGGACCCCATATTTTAGAGCAATATTAATGTATTGGATCTTACTGAAGAAACCTTAAAAATTTCTACCCAATTGTGAGCCAAGTGTGATAACATGAACATGCATTACATACACTTGGGATGCAGAAGCACGAGATCTATTTAGTGGGTTTCAAGCCAGCCTGATACATAGCAATTAGAAGGGTCAGGGCTATAATTTGAGATCTTTTCTCAACTCTCTCTCTCTCTCTCTCTCTCTCTCTCTCTCTCTCTCCCAAATCTCACTGTGTGATCTACTGTTGTCCCTTTTAATTTGAGATGGGGGTGGGTAAGTGGTTATTTCCAGGAACTTACACACACACACACACACACACACACACACACACACACACACACATGTCCCTAATATGAAATGACATAATATTTGTGTGCAATTTATATGTCCTATCAGTTATGCTAAATCCCTTTATATTACTGTTAGTAAACCCTATAACTTAAACACCATGTGAATGATTGATTTGTTGTATTTATTAATAGTGTCAAACAAGACATATATATATATATATATATATTCAATACAGAAAAATCATGTTTGTTTGTTTTTTTTTTTAGTATTTTTCATGTACAGTTGTTTGAATTCTGGATGAGGAACTGGAAGTTATGGAGAACTGACTGTGTGAACTTCTACCCTCAAATTCATGGCTAAAGTCAAGAGCCTTTCCAGAAACTCCTAACTGACATTTCCAATTTGACATGGTTAAAAAGAGTTCCCATGGTTGCTCATAAAGGGAGCTGGCACTGGAGCCAGATGACTTGAATTAGCACCCATGTTTAGAGAAGAATCTGGGACTGGATAGCCTCACTGCCTATTGCCCTTGTTATTATTATTACCTCAGAACTACTGTCTCTAAAATAAATTTAGTGGTGTCTTCCTATCAGTAAGGATCTGGAAAAATTCCTACAACCAAATTGACCACCTTTTAAATTTCACAATGTTTAATCTAGATGCTAATTGTTTATCTATTTTTAACTTTGTGTACAAAATATTTTGTAGCATTTTGATTCATATTTAGTGTGAATTGATTTCCCTACTTTGCTAGACTCCTCGCTTCCATTGCATTAGCGGCTGCCACAGCTTTTCCCTTCTTTCTCCAGCCATCCCTGTGGTATTTTCATACCACATGTATCTTGTTACTCTCCCAATTTCCTCCTATTAAACCTTTGTTTTTTCCTTCCTTCATGGGCTTTTACTATAATTTTCTGAACTCAACCTATTCTTACTCCTACATAAATACATATATGTAGGAATTAGAACGCTTGCTCCACATGTGAGAAAGAACATGCACTGCTTTTCTTTCTGATCCTGGGTTACATCACTTAATATTTTCCAGTCCACATCTTATTCAAGACTCATTACTGTTCTCAGATGTTTTATTTACTGTTTTACATTACTTACCAGACCATATCCAACTCCAAATAAGTCAGGATTCAGAAGGACTAAACACTACTATTTTTCTCATAGGAGGTGTTCTTCCAATGTACGCTATAAGTGATACAAACAAAATATGACAGGCTACCAAATATTTTATTTATAAATTTTTATTGTACATGTTTATGTTGTGCCTATGCATATTTTCTCATTATAAGAAAAAAGTTGTAAAAGAGACTAATTACTAAAAACAAAAACAACAGCAGTCAAACTAAGCTAAACAAAAAGGAAAAGAAAATCTAAAATACTTGTTGTTTGTATGTTTAAAAAAAGTTTGCAATTCTCTGCTATATAAATTTTTCTACCTGCTAAAACCCAAATCTTATCAGTTGGTTTCATTTTTATTTCTTCATAAAATTTCAATTTAATCCAGTGAAGCATGTTATAATATGGAAAGGCTAATGGCTGAATTCCTTTGTCAGTTCTCCAGTTTGACTATGAAGGTGTTTTGATTGTATACTTTCATGGAAATTTTGAGAAATTTATAGTTTTTTTAACTTAACAGTTTTAGTAATTCAATAATATATTAGAGGCATATGACATCGGTTGTTACCAGAACTCTAGAACCTAAGAGAAACTGCACACTGGATAATTAAGATAATTAAACCACACACCAGATAAAGACGATGTCTTCGTGCCTGTGTCTGACACTAATGCTTCACAAAATCTTTTCCAGGCTTCATCTCTCCCCTTTCTTTATAGAAGGGACTCAAACTACTTGACACGAAAGACTGGTTTTTAGATTTTCCTTGATAGTCTTACTCATTTTCAATAAAATGATTACTATAAATCTGTTTTGGACATGGGTATTGCAGTTATACAAAACTGCTAGAGAGTTACTAAATGTGCACTCTTGACTTCTGTACTTCTCTCCACCTCTCGCTTGAAGCTCCCTGAAACAAAGAATTTGTGAGAAGCAGCTGATGGGTGCTGGTATGGCCAGTCCCAGGAATGGAATGTTGAAATCACAGACACAGAAAAGCTGGTCCTCATATCTAAGATTTGTATGGATTCCAGAGTAAACCAGGAAACGGAAATATTCCTCCTCATTCCACAGGAAGAATCTTCAGCACCATTACGTTTATTTTTCATAGTATCTTTAAGAACTGAGGACCACACCTCTCCAATACATTTCAAAATATTTCCAGTCACCCTTGTATTCAGTCAATCATAGTTGTAAAAATCATGTCTGAACATATATGATGCTTCACAGATGGTTGTAGCTACTGAGCATGACTCTTTGAACAGGACAAAAAGAATCCCATCTCTGATATGGTTTTCATCATAATAAGGAAATGAGATGATAAGCATTCAAATAACCAATAAAAAAAAGTACAAAGAATGATGCAAGTCAGGGAGGGAGAAGAATTAAATTTGCTAGTGACAAAGTGACAATAGTCTCTGTAGATAAAGAAGCCCTTTCCTAGCAGTTGCTTTGAGACTAAAATGGAAATGGCAATGAGTGAAGGTTTTGTTGTTGTTTGTTTGTTCATCTATTTAGAAAACCCAGGTTTTCTAAAGTAGTACAAAAACTCTCTTTGATCAATGGACATTAATATGTTATAAAAAGTGAATTTCATCTCAGGTTTGCATCCCATTCTTGAGATAATCTCATTATGAACTATACATCAGTATTCTACCACCCCATACACACAAAAATCAATAGATAATACTTGTTATCTTAAAAAAATGTGAATTGCAGACTCATACTAACCCATAATGACTGGGAAGCTAGAATAACAAGTACTACACTTCTGTAGTAACCACATGGTGAACAATAAAGCTAAAGAGGTAATCTTGGGGGAAAAGTGTAGTGTTGTTGGAGGCTGTTTGTTTCCCAGCTGCCCATACTCTCGAAAAAATCAAATGCAAAGTGGCATGGCTAGGATTAAGGCTTCTTTGCCTTTTGGCTCCTCCCCATACAGCATGGTGAAAGTCTGTTCACTGCCTCTGAGACTGCCAGGTGGGAGCCACACTCACCATCTCAACTCTGGTAACCAGTTGGCCCATGCTGCCACCAAGTAACTTGCAGGACACTGCCCACAAACCCCATTCAAGTGCTTGGCCTCCTTAAAGAGTCAGAGTTCTTGCTGGCAGCACAGAGCAGAAAGTTGCCTTTTTGGAACTGCACGTTTTTGGTTTTGTTTTTGTTTTCTGCTGCTGCTGAATCAGGAAGACCTCTTTTAAAGGAGCTGTGGTATACTGCCTGCAAACAGAGCTCATCTGAAAAAAAATGTGGCTAAACGTTGTGGGGATTTATAATTAATTTTCAAGCTTTCTCAGGTTTTATGTGGATTTAGTTAGCACACGTTGGCATTCCAATATGTTGTCAGAGGCTGCTAGTTTGTTTTCTAGATGCTTAGACCAGAAATAAAAACTCAGAAACTGTATTAATCAAATAACTGCTTGGCCTATTAGTTCTAGCTTCTTATTGGCTAGCTCTTATATCTTAAATTAACCCATTTCTATTAATCTGTGTATTGCCACGTGGTTGTGGCTTATCAGCAAGTTTCTGGTGCCTCTGTCTTCTGCAGGTGGCTACACGGCTTCTCATCAATTCCACCTTTTTCTTCCTGCATTTAGTTTAGTTTTCCAGCCTAGCAATATTCTGCTAAGCCACTGGCAGAAACAGTTTTATTGATTAACCAATAAAAGCTAAACATATGCAGAAGTACTTCCTACACCAGTATAGATTTGGGGATACTATCTATAAGAAGTCACATTTTATTGAAATTGTCAATGCAAAGATTTTGGTCAAGTCTGAATCATCAAATATTTTATTATCCTTGTATTACTGTTGACAAAGTTAAATAGTTAACTCATAGGAAAACTGTTCATACCTCGGAATTCTGAGGTGGTACACTAAGGATGAAGCCAAGTAGATTTGTTTAAGGAGTGGTGGAGAGCCTTTCTACATGTGGAGCATGTGGAAAAGAAGGTAAAATTGCATGGATGTATTTTTATTGCTCAACAGCTCAACAAGTCTGTTCCAAGAGAAGTCAAACCATTACCAATTCAAATGAAATGGGCTGGAGGTTGGATAATAACTTGAAGGCTATTACCAGGAAGTAGGGTGATGAGAGAAAATGAGTCTGAAAGCTATTAGGAAATCACAATTTATTAACACTGTTAGTTAGTGAAGATAAATAAAAGGTATAGCCTGGGGAGAAGAGAAGGGTTAAGGCAGACACTGTAGGTTCTGTTCAACAATCACATTTGAATGCTGTGTTTCTGAACAATTGAACATTGTCTCAGATTTTCTAACTTTTACTGTGGTGGTATGAATGAGAACGACCCTCATAGGCTCATATGTTTCAATGTTTGGTACCCATTACTGGCTAGGCTGTATTCACCAAATGTCCTGGCTAGGCTGTATCTACCAAATGAAGTCCCTGAAGTTCATCTTGTTTGATAATAAATCAATACTGTATCTGATCTGTGTTCTTCTCTTTCATTCTCTCATTCACTGTTTTGTGTTTGTGTGTGTATGTGTGTGTGTGTGTATGTGTGTGTGTGTGTTTCCATGTTGAACCATCTAACATGATTTCTGAACATGTATTACTGATTTAGGAGAATCAAGAAGTTTTAAGACAAATGACTATTTTGATGGGTAATATTGACAGGCTCCAGAATCATGTAAGAGACTACCTTGTTGTTTTGTTTTGTGGCAGTTTTGAATTCAGCAAATTGTTTGGAAAAATTCACCACGAACATTGTTGGTACCATTCCATGAACTGGGGTACTAGACTGAATGCAAAGAAGAAAATGATCCAAGAAACTTGCTTCAGTTCATGGCTGCCAATGCCTCACTTCTATTAGAAAAAATTCTACATTTTGATGCATGTACCATTAACCTGTGAATAAAAAATATAATAAAACATCCATTTCTTAAATTGCTATTGTCAGGTGTTTTTTTCATGAAAATATAACAAACACAACAAAAATATTTTACCTTCTGTCCTTATTCTCAATACATTGTGAAGCTATACCTTGCTTTTTCAATTTTATGTGAGGATAGTTAAGATTCAGAAAATTAATCATATTCAAATTCTCAAGTGATTATCCACAATTGATTGTAAATTTTGCTTTATATTCTTGTGTTGTTAAGAGATTCAAGTTTTCCTCCAAGAACTTCATCAAAAGATTTCCTTCTGGAGCTTGCCTCATGATTTTCTTTTCTGATATTAATTATTTTCTGCTTTCTCTTGATTTCACTTTTATTTTTACCCTTTTCTCCTCTCTCTTTTCTGTGTGTTTCTTCTCTCTCTGTTTCTCTCTCTCTCTCTTTCCCTCCCCACTATTTTTGTTTGTTTGTTTGGGAACATGTCCTCATTTAAGTCTGATACCAAATTACCATGTAGCCTTGGCTCCTGCTTGAACTCCTGATCCTCCACTCTTGACCTCTTAGATCTGGTGGTTACATGCCTAGCTTGGTGTTCATTCTTGATTTGTTTTTTCTGGGGATGCTCTTAACCACTAGCCAGGATGTCTTAGATTCCCATTGAAACCACATGACACCCATATGATGTGGTTTAGATTCCTACATACCAAATACTTAGGGTTCAACACTAGACTGTCCTGAGGAATGATATGTAAAAATAAAGCTTTGGGATGCCTGGTTTTATGTTTGAATCTTGTTAGCATTATATGTGTACCTATAAAAATCATAAAAATATTTTAAATTTGTCTTTTTGGATGACATCATTTTATTTTAAAAATATGAATCATCTTCAGTTGCAATACTGACATAACACTAAAATGTTGCCATTGGAAAGATGTTTCAGTGGTTAAGCATACTGTGGTTCTTTAGAAGAAACTGGCTTTGGTTCTCACGATCTACATTGGCAGCCCACAGCTTAAGCTTCTCTTCTGGATGCTGCAGTCACTTCATGTGTATTCATTTACATTAGTCTCTGTGTGTGTATGCATGTGTGTGTAT